>NC_088870.1:53949504-54017004 GCF_032884065.1 Artemia franciscana
TCACTTTACATGCAAAAATTATTCAAAAACACTAAATATACATTGGACAGAAAACCCACACTCAATTCAATTTCCAACAATTTCCTAAACTTTCCAAAAAATTCCTCAAAAGACAAAAGGAAATTGGTTAGTCGGAGAATAAAGAAGAAAAAGATAAAGGTAAGATATAAAACCGCCTTTGGAATGAACCATATTTTCTGAGCAATCTTATCCTCCTCGTCCTCCCCTACTAATAGATCAATTGTAAAATCAGTCCCTTTAAGACCTTCCTATGATGGATACAATTTTCTGTAAGAACTGAAGCAATTATGGAGAGAAATGCTGATGAATCCAAAGCGCAAAATTTTCAAAACTAGAACTAAAACTTGGCAATTTCGTCGTTTGAGAAACGCCTACACATTGTTTTGTCATTTAGAGTATTGTGGTTTTACACTTATTTTCAATGCTCCACGTGTTTGAACGGTTTAAATATTCCAATCTTTGTTTACTTACTGGTAGTTCCACTTATGGGTAGTTCAACTTATTTTCAATTTTAAGTTTTTTCATAGGTTCCGACTATTCATCAGTCAACGTTTATGCTCTTACAAGATACCAGAACCTTGTCAGTGAACTAGAAAAACATACCTTTTGCACTTAAAAAACAACAAAACAAACGAATTAAGAGCTATATATAAAACTAATTACTGCTCTTTCGTAAAATTACCAAGTTCATTGTAACTTAAAATAGTTATGCATAAAATAATTTTATATGAATTACTATGAGTTCGATCTTACGAAATCCCAAATTTACCTATTTTCGAAAAAAACAGAAGAAAAATCTTTTACGAAAGTGCCTAGAATAATCTAGTAAAAAAAAGAATAAGAACCTCGGTTTGGTAACTCTTATAGAGATGTCACTCGGCAGCATGGATATGCTCATAAAATTGTCGGTTTCTTCCTCGGTTTCTGTTACCTCTTGAAAATAGAGGAGTTCCTCAGGGGATAATGTGATCTTTTTGTCGATTTTGTAAACGAGACTCTTCAGCCGTGCAACGTCTGATTCACTAGTCTCTGCTTTGTGCTTCGATTCCTGAAGCTGTTCCTAGAGAAAATAAATTCATACAATCGAATAAGTACAAAAAATAACACGAAATGAAGTAAAACAAGACAGAAATGGTAAAGAATTGAAAACATTTCTTTATTAGTTGGCTCTTTCAGCAGAATTTTTTTCTATTATACACTCGTAGAATATTGTATTGTATTTAGACAGTCAGATTTTCTGTATCAATTATGAAAGTGTAGGCAAGTTGAAAAGTAATTTTTTCCCTGTTACATGGAAAAACCGACATTTTTTAAGACCCTAAATGAATAGGGCAATGATAAAGAAATTTTTCCATTAATAGAAATAAATATCTAATGACTGGCCAACACTTTCGTTTTTATTTTTAAATTCTACATTTTTCTGGTTGCAAGGGTTTGTTTCCTACTCTTTAGTGCATTTGCAGACAAAATTTTTTTTTTAACTTTAAAATTTCTTTTTGTTTTTCATTCCCTTTGTCGTTGTTTTCCTTTAGAAGGGAAAAATTAATATTTTCGTATTTTATACAAATGCTGGTCGTACAATTGATACTTTAACATATCTCGTTTGTAAAACTTCATACCAAGACCACACCAGCCTCTTCTTCGAACTAACAATAACACAACGACTTGTAACTTCCATGCCTATAATGTACGCATTTCTATGAAATGTACGTACTTAAAGCTCTATCTGAATTGGCACAGGGGCTTATATTAAGCGGCTTAAATTAAGATGTTATAATTTTCAAGAAGTCCCCAAGCCTTGAGTTTTCAAAATTTAGAAAACCCATAAATATGATAGATATTTCTTTATCCCCCCTCCTTGCGAAAAAAGAGTGGTCATCTCCTTGGTTGATTGTACGATACGGGTATGTGTGAAGAACACCTCTCAGAAATTGAGTGCATAAAGGACATACTATTTTGTAATTGAATAAAAAAAAACAACAAGTTTTTCAACTGAAAGTAAGAAGCAACATTAAAACTTAAAACAAACACAAATTATTACGTATATGAAGGGGATTGACCCCTCCTCGACATCTCACTATTTACACTAAGATTTTTTAGTACCTTTAAAAAAGCTTCTTATTGTTCTGATTAAACGACCCTTGTGCCTCAGGAGTCGTTCTTAAAGAATTGGGACAAAATTAAAACTTTAGCACAAAGAGCGAGGTATTTACAAGAGGGTAAGACCCCTCATATACATATTAATTTCTGTTCGTTTTAAGTTAATGTTACTCCTTACTTTCAGTTCAAAAAACTTGTATTTTTTAAATTTAATTTCTGATCGTTTTTTAAATAATCCCAGGAAATCTGGCCCCCTCCACGGAGAAATTCCCCTCCCACGAAAATATCCTCTAGACGATTTAATCCCGGTGAATATTTACCCCGGACAATTACCCTTAACAACTCCAAGAGTTAAATTGATAAAAAAGACAAAGCAAGAGGTATAAAAAGAATCTTGTATTGGAATTCTGGCAAATTCCCTCAGTGTAAAATTATCCCTCTGGAAACTCCCCCACCCTTGCAAAATTCTCCTGTGGAAAAAACCCAAACTGGAAATCCCCCCCCCCAAAAATGTATACATACTTCCCAAAAGCAAATACTATGCGTAAGCAATGGACAAATTTTAAACTTAAACACCTTTCCTCTGGTGTTATTGGGGGCCATGTAAAGTCCAAAGACAGGGTTTTATTGGACCTTTCAACTATGGTGAAGAAAATAGCGATCTCAAAATTTTGATCGAAAAAAACACAAATTTTCTCAGGCTCGTAGCCCTTGATGTGTAACACTAAACTTAATGAAACTTATATACTTGTCATCAGAGTAATAAACCGATTCTTTGATATATCTATCGGTATCAAAAATTCCGATTTTTTAGAGTTTCGGTTACTAATGAACCACGTCCCTCTTTACTTACAATTTGTCACCACGTACTGTTTGATGGATATCCAATAAATTTACTGGAATCATTATAGAGAAAAGGTTAAAAAAGCAGTAAAAGATACTAAAACAACACAATCTCTAATTGAAAGCATTGCAGTCAAAATTGGGAGTCAAAAAGAAATATTTTACAATTTTGCCCTATTTTCCAAAACTGGGAGACCAACCGAAAAAGATTCTTAAAAGCATTCAGTAGCTCAGATAAACTACGCAACATCTACAATTATGGGAAGGGTAAAAGCAGCCCCATGCAGGGGAGTGGTATTTACTGGATACTCTGTTCTTGCCATCGTCTCTATATTGGTAGAACCCACTTCAAGTTGTGAGAAAGGTTGTTAGAATACAATTCTTAAATCGAAAAATCGACAAGCCACGCTAAAGGCCCGAGAATTTTTATTCTGCCTCGGCCCAACAAATGTAGGACAACCTACATCATTTTATTTTGTTTGAAAATATCTCCATGATTGCTTCTGTTAAAGGTCTATTAAAAGTTTTCAGAGCAGCCGAAATAAAAAATATACACCAAAAATTAGCCCTCAATAGAGAGGAACTTTTTGAGCCCAAATTATAATGAACTTATTAGTACAGATTTTTCACCTTTACATCATAATATTTGGCAACCTAATAAAATGTCAGATGATAGCAGACCTGGCAAGCAATTAACTTTTGAAAAGGCATCAAATAGAATGAACCCAGATTTAGTTTCTTTAATTGTCATTCAATATCATTAAGCAATAAGCACTATAAGTAAAACTAGCATTATTTTAAGTATGGAATTATAAATGTTTTAAGAGTGTTTTTAGAGTCAGTGAAATGTTTTAAGAGTCAAACCCCCTACACCCTTGTCTGCCCAAATGCATCCAATCAAAATTTTAAGATAGCCATTTTGTCCAAAATAGTCCAAAGTTCAAATAGCTATGCTTTTTGAGTTGACTAGCCCCCCCCCCAGCCTGCGGTGCAAGGGCTTTAAGTTACGCAAGTTGATCATTATTAACAAATACAATTTTTTAATTGGAAAAGATGGCATGTTTATAATGCTAGTTTTACTTATTCCATTTTAAGTATTACTTATATATTCCAAGCAGCATTTGTATTACACACACACACAAAAAGAGAAGATAACGAGGAAATTTGGGAAGAGAGTGAATACAACCAAAGCGGGTGTGTCGACTACGTAAGCAACAGCTGTCAGGGGCTAAATGCAATACAAATAAATAAAAGAAAACAGACTTGCTCCAAAAATCTTATCAATAAAATAAATTTTAAACCAAAATCATAAAATAAGTTTTGAAGAAGAGTCTCAGCTTCCTCACCTCATCTTGGTTTCAGTCAAGACGGAAAAAGATAGTTCTTCATTCCTGCTACTTAATTTGATTAAGAACTGGAGCAATCTCCTTATTTCAATATTGGCCCTTTGTGCTTCTAATCTCGTATTCCTTTTGGAAACAAGTTCATATTCATTGGCTTCTGATTTTAATTCATTCTTTATTAAATACTTTTTTAAATAATTAATGTTGTGTGCAAAGGTTGAGCTTCTACTCGTAAAAATCTCTATTTTGGGATGTGTTATTATTGCATTTTTCTTTTTATTTCAATTGCTTCACGGACAATTTGCTTGATGCCTAATTCGATTCTAATTAGATTCTAATTCTACTTCCTAATTAGAATTGTTTCGTCTAACAGCAGAGAATGGTTGGGGTTATCGACAACGTGGCTGTTTAAAGGGCCAGACTGAATGTCAGTTTACCAAAGATTGCCCTTTTCAGCCAACCATCTAGGAATAAACGAAAAGCCGGTCGAGCTTAATATGGTTGGGAGGATGTCGCAAAGAAAAATTTTAGGAAAATGGGAACTTCCTGGGAGGGTGTAATATACGGAGGCTTTGAATAGGTTGGGATGGAGGAGGGGCGTGCGTAGCTGTTTTGTCCTCACGCGGCATTATTCTGCGGTGAGTTCTTAGCAGTAGCAGTAAAGCTGAATCAAACGATGTTGAACTATTAAGATGTTTTACCGTATGCCATCCGCGAATGTTTTATTACGTATGATAATTTCGACTCGTCTTAGGTTTCGACAATGCAATATAACCAACACTACGCCATTATGTCTTTAGTTCAATCAGAAATAAACTTACAAAAAAAAAAAAAAAAAATTTTTATCGAAGTCGCGATAGAACTTGAAATAAGGTAAAAAAAAAACTCCTACCGTTCTTTGTCTTAAGGCCATAACAAATACAGAACAAATGAACTGAAAAAAATGAAGATACGCACAAGGCCGTATCCAGGGGGATTACCGGATTTGACCCCCCCCCCCCGAAACTTTGTTCAACTCTTAAAAAAGTAACAAAAATGCATATAAACAAATTTTTGATACATTTAATTTTTTTGTAACCCCCCCCCAAATACCCCCGCCCCTTCCGAACAAAAATCCTTGATGCGCCCTTGGATAAGCATCTCAAAGTGAGGAAATGATTGTTACATTTACATATAAGGATTAGGTAATAAACATTTTTCAGAAAGAAATACATTTAATGGGCCATAGGCCCACTTCAGTTCTCTAATCTAGCAGACTGAGTGCCCTTCAATAATACAGACTAAGCTTCTATGCATCACTAAGTACTTAAAATAACAAAGACTAATCAATTAAATTATCGCATTAAATATTACTTGATCAAATTAATTATTTTAAATTAATCAATTCGATTTAATTTAATCAAAATTAATTAGAAAAAGCAGGGAGAAACAAAAAAGAACACAAACTAATGAATTAATTAATTGGCTCAATAAGACAGACTAAGCACCCTTCTAGTTAAAAATAGAGCAACATGCCTACTTTGCAACAAAAACAGTTGGTGGTGGAATTGTGGGGGAGGGGGTGCCAAAGGTTGACTTTGACGAATCCCAATCGTATATCAACATGCAAAACTTCATCTCAATGTTAAAGCGTTTTAAAAGCTGAAGGTATTAATCAGAAAATACTTTTTTTTTAATTCAGTTTAGGTTCCTCTAGCTTGACTACCCACTTAGGGCACATAGTTTTGTAGCTAGATAAAGATCAGTTAAGTGTTACAATTACAAAATCTTATTGAAATCCCCCAGAGATTTTTTCTCCTTAAAATTGGAAAATGGCAGCCAAAACTGCGCATTCGTTCACTTTTCTCTCCCCAACCCCTCTCACTAGAAAATTCTCTGATCTACCCTTCTACTCCGAGGACCTGACTGGTGGGTAGTATACAGAGAGAAGAGAATTTTCCACTTACTTTATTAGTGTCAATGATTATATTCAGTCTTCTTATATCTTCTCTTAGTATCGTATCCTTTTCACCACATCTGATGATTTCAGATTTGAGAGAATGGATTTCATTTCCCGATTTTGCTAAAGTTTCCTCTTTTTCTACTAAAATTTCAGTTTTTTCACTTTCTAATTTTGATACTTTCTCTCGAAGTGACGTTAAGTCATCAATTTGCTTCACAATTTCACGTTCTTTGTCTGTCAAATTGACAAGTTTCTTTTCTAAAGTGTCAATCAAGCGGCTTTTGTCTTCAACGTCTTTCTTGAGGCATTCTGAAGCAATTTCCATGTCACTAATTTTTGTTTGGAGATCTCCAATATAAGACTTGAGACACGAAGTCTCTTCTTCATTTTTTGCAACAGTCTCTTCCTTTTCTTTTAAAATTCGACTACATTCCATATTCAGCTTAGCAGCTTCCTCTTTTAAAGACGACACCTCAAGTAAGGCTTCTTTGAGACGACACTCACCCTTCAAAATTTGCTCTTCCTTCTCTTTTAGAACATTCTCATTCTCTGTCGTCAGCTGAGTAATTTCCTCTTTCAATACTGAAACTTCACTTAGAGCTTGCCTCAGCTGCGACACATCTTCCAAAAGTTGTGTATTTTCTGTTTTGAATCTAGAAGCATCCTCCTTTAGCGATGTAATTTCAGTGAGAGTGGTGTTTAGCTGATGCTCAATATTAGCGAGTCGTTCATTCTCCTTTGATAATATATCCTTTTCAGTTTGCAATCTAGCAATTTCTTCTTTCAACAGTGACATGTCCGATATAGCAGCTGCAAGTTGACCTTCAACTATACGAGACTCATCATTCAAAATATGCTCTTCCTTCTCCCTCAAAATATTGTCATTCTCTGTCTTCAGCTGAGTAATTTCCTCTTTCAATGCTGAAGCATCACTTAAAGCTTGCCTCAGCTGCAACACATCTTCCAAAAGTAATGCATTTTCCGTTTTGAATCGAGTAGCATCCTCCTTTAGCGATGTAGTTTCAGTGAGAGTTGTGTCAAGCTGATGTTCAATATTAGCAAGTCGTTCATTCTCCCTCGATAATGTATTCTTTTCAGTTTGCAATCTAGCAATTTCTTCTTTCAAAAGTGAAACGTCGGATAAGGCAGCTGCAAGTTGAGCATCAACTATATCATAATCAGTTTTTAAAGAGACAATACCGTCAGCAAGTTGCTTCTTTTCACCTAAAATTTTGTCTTGATCCACATCTGTCTTCTCCATTTCTGCTAACCTCCTGAGAAGAGAATCCCGTTCTTCACTAATTACCAAAAGCTGATTCTTGAGATCGGCACACTCGATGTTGAGTTTTTCCATCTGACAGATAAGATTTTCTGACTCAATGGGATTGGTAGAAGAACCAGAAGGTTTCTTCGGAGTCTTAGTTTTGGCAATCTCTGGGGCTTGTTGAAAGTGTTGAAGCTCCTCATTTAATTGAATTATTTCAAGAGATTGGAGTTCAAAGTTCTTCTTCAGATCTTCCCTGGCTTCTCTCAGCTCTTCTATTAGCTTGTCTTTGTCCTGCAGGTGTTGCTTCATTGGAGAAATTTGTTCCTGAAATAGTAGGACAAAATTAAAGACATCGGAAAGAGGAGCTTCATAGGAAGAAGAGGAACTTCAGAAGAAGAAGAAGAAGAGGAGGAACACGTTACCTATGGCTCTCATTACCTAACGGGTGACAATCCTCAAAATAATAATCTAGAAATCTAATAGCAGAAAAGAATAAAATCTAGAACCGTCTCCCTCAAAAAAAGGGTTTAAATTCATTCAATCCATCAATTTATTTAAAGGAAACATAGAAAAATTACAAACCTTTAAACCCCCAAAAAGGCTCTTTGGCCTGTGAGAGTGGGAGACTAAGTATTAAACTAAACAATATCACTAAAATCAAACAGAAGGACCAGAAGAAAAAAAGGGGAGAGGAGACAAAAAAAAACACAGTAAACAACACCATACATGATGTCATAAAACAATCACTCGTTAATAACCATTGTCAAATACAATTAACAAAGGAGATGGAAAAGAGAACATAATGGACTGAAATAGAAAAAAAGAAAGAAAAAAAAATCCTCAATACAGTACGTATCGGAGATCTGCTCCAAAATTATACATATCCACATACTACTGCGCAAGGGACACTGATATTCTTATAAAAAGCATGACTAGGTAAGTAGTTGAACCTGCTCTCTTTGTGGTGAGTATTGTAATGGACTGGAACATTTTCTGAGTAATTACCAAGGTTTGGTGAATTCAAGGTTTTGAGGGGGTATACCACTCAAACCTTACAGCCCCTGGGCTGTACCACTACAGCCCCTCAAAGCCTAAAGGAGCAGTCTCCCTAAGGTTCTCTTGAACAACAGGTTTCTTCGATAGTTTCTCACAATCGTAATAATAAAGGAATAGAAAAGATATACACAAACTAGGAACTACAAGGAATGAATAGAGAAATGTATTCATGCAAAAAATAACAAAGAAAAGAAATTGGGAACAATCTCTGCAAGGTTCTCTGTTTCTATTTTTTTTTTTGTCAAAACAGAAGTGATAAAGGAATAGAAAGGACAGACAAAAACTAAAAAACTTAAAGGAACGAATAGAGAAGGGTTTTCATCATAAGAAAATTGACAGAAGAAGAAAAAAATGGGAAAAATCCCCGCAAGGTTCGCAAGAATGAGAACTTCCTCCGAATATCTTGTCACAACTCTATTCACAAACGCATAAAATAGATAGACAAGACTAGGAACGAAAACGAGTGAATAGAGAAATGTATCTATGAAAGAAAGTGACAGAAAAAAAAAAGCGGGAACAGTCACCACAGGCTCTCCTCTGCTTCGATTTTTTGTCACTAAAGAAGTATGGAAAGGAAGAATAGAGAAGAACAGAAAGGAAAGGGAAGACGAAAACTAAAAACTAAACGAAACGACTAGAGAAGGGAATGAAAAGAAAATTGACAGATAAAAAAAAATGGGAACAGTCCCGCAAGATTTGCAAGATTGAGACCTTCCTTCGAATATTTTGTCTCACTTACAAAGGAATAAAATAGATAGACAAAAATGGAACGAAAACGAATGAATACAGAAACGTATTTATGAACGAAACTGACAGAGTAAAAAAATTGGAAAAATCACCACAGGCTTCTCTGCTTCAATTTTTTTTTTGTCAACAAAAAAGTACGGAAAGAAAAAACAGAGAAGAACAGAAAGTAAAGGAAAGACAAAACTAAAAGCTAAATGAAAGGAAAAGAGAAGGGAACGAAAAGAGAACTGACAGAAAAAAAAATGAGGACAGTCCCGCAAGATTTGTAAGAGTGAGAGCTTCTTTAGAATATTTTGTCGCAACTCTACTAACAAAATAATAAGATACATAGACAAAAGCTAGGAACGAGTGTAAATGAATAGGAAAAATGTATTTATGAAACAACCAAAAGAAACGAATAGAGAAAGGTTTTATCAAAAGAAAATTACAGAAAAAAAGGGAACAGTCCCCGCAAGGTTCACAAGAGTGAGAGCTTCCTTCGAATATTTTGTCATAACTCTACTCACAAAATAATAAAATACATAGACAAAAACTAGGAACGAAAACGAATGAACAGAGAAATGTATTTATAAAAGAAACGGAGAGAGAAAAAAAAAAATGGCAACAGTCGCCAAAAGCTTCTCTCCTTTGATTTGTTTTTCGTCGCAAAGGAATTATAGAAAGAAAGAAAAAGAAACATAATATAGAAGAACAGGAAGGAAAAATGACAACCAAATGGAACGAACAGAAGGTTTTTATAAAAAGAAAATTGACAGAAAAAAGGGAACAGTCCCCACGAGGTTAGCTGGAATGACAGCTTTCTTTAAATATTTTGCCACAAGCCTAGAAATAAAGGAATAAGATAGACAGATGAAGATTACAAACTAAACCAAAAGAAGCGAAAAATACATTTATGACAAAAAACTGACAAAGAAAAAAAGAAAGAGAACAGTCTCCACAAGGCTCTCTAGTATGACAATTTGCTTCGAGTTTTTCATCACAACTGAAGTGATAAAGTAATACAATAGAAAGACAAGAATTAGGAACTAAAAGGAATGAATAAAGAAAGGCATATAAACAGAATACGAACAGAGAAATTGTTTGAACACACCTTGTCTGCAGAACCTTGTTCATCAGCTTTTTCAACGGATTCCAGATACAACACCTTGAAATTTACAAGTTCACTAATCTCGTCTTTCAATTGTTCATTTTCGGCCTCCATGAACTGGCGAGTATTTTCTGACTTCTCAAATTCTTCGCTAAGCTTCCGGTGTTCTATAAAACAAGGGTGGTTTAAAAACTCATTTTTCAAAATAAACAATGGAAAGGCTCGTCAAAAGAAGTAGTATCCATCCTTTATAAAACACATCCACTATATTATGAAAAAAGAAAGTGCAGTAAAGAAACTTTCTTTGAGTTTGAAAGCTTTAGTTTAGGGTAACACACCACTTTTTGGACACGTAAATTTTAGCTTTTGAATTTTACGGGAATGGTCTTTTAATAGGCCTTTCACTTTTACAAATAGATTTTTCCACAGACCTATAATTTGTCAAATAAGTTTACCAGCACATCGACCAAATTTTAGCTCTTAGATTAATTACTGAGAAGTCTGAATCATCAGATCCCTTTAGTCTTCAGCGTTATAAATTATAAAAAGGCATTCAGCCAATAGAAGAGCGTTAGCGAAGGTTTAACGACAAGAAATAAAATATCACGCCATCTACTATTTGGTGAGATTTGGCATTTTCATCAGTGTAATAATAAGAAAAATCAGTTTTTTTTTTAATAATTGGAAAAGTTAGGGTGACAATTATACGATTACAAAGTTTGAAAAAATGCCAAACGTCGCCAAGCACGAGAAAGGGCTGATAGTATTTTCTGGTCGATACAAACACCAGTTTCCACTCTTATAAGATATACACACTTTTTGGTCCTATTCTTGTAAGTTGTACCAGATAAGCAAATTAAAGTGATTTGTTCTATTTACGAGAATAATATTGCTGCGGTTTATGACGTAAGGTTAGCAGTTAGTTTGGCAATGAATCAGGAGTTCAACAGGGTCATGTTCCATCCCCCTTAATACGGATCATTTTGATTGACTTTGTCTTAAGGAGTGCAGGAGAGACAGTGGGAGAATGCAAAATCAAACAGGGATGAAAAACTTTCCTGGACTTACATTATGCTGACAATTGAAGCATCCTAGGTGAAAGTTTGAGGAAAATAAATGAGCATTTAGAGTTTTTGCGAGTTCAGGGTGCTATAAGAAGTTTGATAATTGATGTTAAGAAGACTAAGTCGCTAAGGCTAGGAATAAGTAAAGATGGAAAGGGAACGTTGGGCAGCGAAAAGACTGATCAAGTGGACACCTTCACTTACCTTGGTAGCATTATTAGTAAAGACGGCGGGAGCAGTGAAAATGTTAAAAGTAGAATAACAAAGGCCCAGGGTATTTTTTCACAATTAAAAAAGTTGGAAGAATAGAAAGATAAGTCTGCGAGCCAAGATTAGAATATTGGAAGCTACAGTGATAGCAGTGGTCAAATAGGGTTCTGAAACATGAGCACTCAGGAAAACGGACAAAGATTTGCTAGATATTTTCCAGAGAAATTATCTACGGATTGTTCTGGGTACCCACTCACTGACCGTATTTCAAACAGCAGGTCTTGCGAAAAGTATGGTTCAATCCGGCTTTCTCAAGCTATAATGAGAGAAAGGTTGAGATGGCTAGACACCTTCTGCGGATGAAGCAAAGAAGGACAAATTGCCGAAGATTGTCTTTTTCGGCCAACCGAAGAGGGCTAAACGCAAAGCAGGTCGTCTTCGATTGGGATGGGAGAATGTAAAGGAATATTTAAAGGATATGGGAACTTCCTGAGAGGATGTACAGAGGAAAGCTTTGAATAAATTAGGATGGAGAAGGAGCGTGCGAAGCTGTGTTGGCCTCACGTGGCTTGTTGCTTCGGTGAGTTGTTAATAGAAGTAGTAATTTACCTTCACGAAATACAGGAAACTTCTTTGTAGCCTATATTTCAAATAATGTAATACTAATACCCAAGGGTGTATCCAAGATTTTGTTGGGGGAGGGGGGATATTTTATACACGGCTTTCCGGACAGGTAAATTCTAACTCTTGAATTTTTACCAAATAGGTCTTTCAATAGGCCTTCAATTTGCTGATTAGGTCTTCCAGTTTAAAAAAAAAGTAAATAGAAAGAATCCAGAACATGTGCTAAGACCCTTCATCTATCTAATGAATCATCATGGTGGTTCCTTAGTCATGTACGGTGGTTCTTTAGTAATTTATGCAATGCCAAAATTACGCTAATTGACGGCATACATACTGCAAATATGCTTAAGTGAATCGCAGCCTAAATATCTTTAGCCCCTCCCCCATTTTTCGAGATCGACTTGGTGCGTCCAATTCCCCCAAAGAGTTTTGGCTTGATCCACCGAGCCTTTTCTGAGATATTACAGAGAAACCAGTTTATAGCCTGGCAACACATGATGTATTTCTATTTATCTTTGAATTCTGTTTAAAACAAAAAACATTTTTAACCCCCCCCAAAAAACAAAACAAAAAAAACGAAGTCCCCTTACCCCCTCCCCTTAAAACTACCTGCCAAAGGCTTCAATTCTACCCCCATACCCCCGCCTTTCCCGAGATACTGTAGTATTGCTAATTTGACAATCTTGATATACAAAATGTGTTTCAATTTACCTCTGCCCCTATCCACCAGTTAAAACTTGGAATGAAAACCCTTTCTTTTACATGCGATTTTCATTTAATCCTAAGGTTATCCTGTACGGCTTCGACGATCATCGATTTGCTTTTGTATCGTTCACACTTTTTAAAGATTTTTTTTTTTTATTGTTATTTATTGACAAGTATATGAACAACTTCCTTCAGACAGATAGGGAAAAATATTTGAGGTAAGGAGATAAAGATATAAATTTTCTTAACTTAACTTATTCTTCCTCCCTCCAATAAAGTTGCCAAGTGTGGGCTCTTAACCTCACCAGATCTATCTCAGTTTTCTTTTTAGTGTCTCTTTCATTTTATATTTAACGATAATTAATTAATCAATGAATCAATTAATTAAGTAATTCCCGCACTGATTCTCTTCAGCTTACGTCCTTTTTCACGAAATAAATTTTCACATCTTGCAGGTTTGGCAAATATAAAAATTTCTGATTCTTCAAATAAAAAAAAAAAGGTCTATTTTTCTATTCTAGGTCTATTATAGACCTATCTCCTAAACGTTTCAACGCGATACCCTTGGTGCCATTAGTTGCAGTATCCGTAGAAGAAAAATCAAAAGTATTCACATATTGTCTTCTAGCTAGTTCAAAATCTTTCTCAACTAACCCTGAAATGTCTAACTTATTAATATAGGCCACTATAGTGATATTGCTTTGTCACCGTATTGACAATCTATATAGACCTATATCTATGTCTAGGCATGGGGCAGTGGGATGGGACGCAACTGTGACAGTATCGATTACGTTTGGAAAAAAACTATTGAACGGAAAAAGAATTAGTAAACAGAATTACTCTTTTGTTGCAATTGTAGCTACTTTTGTCGCTACAAAAGAGTAAACAGGATTGCTCTTTGGTTGTTATGTAGTTACTTTTATTGCTATTGCAGCTACTTTTTTGCTATTGTAGCTACAAAATAGTGAGCAGAATTACTCTTTTGTTGTTACGTAGTTACTTTTATTGCTATTACAACTACTTTTCTAGCTATTATAGCTACAAAAGAGTAGACAGAATTACTCTTTTGTTGTTATGGTAGTTACTTCTGTTGCTATTGCAGCTGCTTTTGTAGCTATTTTAGCTACAAAAGAGAGTGCAGAATTGCTCTTTTCTTGTTAATGTAGCTACTTTTGTTACTATTGTAGCTACAAAAGAGTAAACTGAATTACTCTTTTCTTGTTAATATAGTTATTTGTTGCTATTGCCGCTACAAAAGAGCGAGCAGAATTATTCTTTTGTTGTAATTGTAGCTACTTTTGTCGCTACAAAAGAGTAAACAGGATTGCTCTTATGTTGTTATGTAGTTACTTTTGTTGTTAATGTAGCTACTTTTGTTGCTATTGTAGCTACAAAAGAGTAAACAGAATTACTCTTATGTTGTTATCTAGTTACTTTTATTGCTATTGCAGCAGCTTTTGTAGCTATTTCAGCTACAAAAGAGTGTGCAGAATTATTCTTTTCTTGTTAATGTAGCTACTTTTGTTGCTATTGTAGCTACAAAAGAGTAAATAGAATTATTCTTTTCTTGTTAATGTAGCTACTTTTGTTGCTATTGTAGCTACAAAAGAGTAAACAGAATTACTTTTTTGTTGTAATGTAGTTACTTTTATTGCTATTGCAGCAGCTTTTGTAGCTATTTCAGCTACAAAAGAGTGTGCAGAATTATTCTTTTCTTGTTAATGTAGCTACTTTTGTTGCTACTGTAGCTACAAAAAAGTAAACAGAATTACTCTTTTGTTGTTGTGTAGTTACTTTTATTGCTCTTGCAGCTACTTTGGCTGATATTATAGCTACAAAAAAGTGAGCAGAATTACTCTTTTCTTGATAACGTAGCTACTTTCGTTGCTAATGTAGCTACTTTTGTTTTTATGGGAACAGCATTGTAGCATGCCCTTCTGCTCTCATTGCCAAATACTTCAAGTTTACTGTTATAACCCCCAAGACACACTATTGCGGGTAACATGCCTTTCTCCCCCCCCCGTTTGCTATTTATTCAATACAGTTTAGGCCCTACAAATAAAGTGTAATTCTACTTACCTGTTTCAAGCTCATCAAGCTCAGCAATCACCTCCTCCAAGTTTTTACCCGTGTCCTCATATTTTTGCCTTATATCGTCATACTCACGGTTTCTCTTTTCAAGTTTGCGCATAACTTCATCGAAAGTCATTTGTATATCAAAAGGGGTTTCGGTACGTGAAAAATCGAAATTCTTTTCACCTGTAATTCAAGATAACATATTCATGTTTCCTTCATTCTACGAACAGATCTGTGAAACTAGTCAGGGAAGAGCTCTGGGACTTATGGGAAACTCTCCATAAGTCCCTATTATTTAGGGACTCCATATTATTTCTTTTATGGCAAGTATATAATTAATTTTTAAACACAACAATAATTTGTTATTAGCACATATGGCACGTTCAGAATAACAATAGGGGTGGATCTAGAGCAAAATTTTTGGGGGGGGAGAAGACGCCAATAATTGACCAAATTGAACAACTTGTTAAAAAAAAGAGTGAAAACAGAAAAGACAAGGAATGAGCCAGCCAGAAGAAATCTTGGGAGGGGTGCTTCCCTGAATTCGCCACTGGGATCACAGAAAAAAAAAAACAAAAAAAAAAAAACAGAGAGTGGAATGAATTCCAAAAGAAATCATATCGCCCTTTTTATATTAACGCATAAATCAGCAGGTGATTTTTTTTTTGATGTGACGGAACATGGACAAATATGGTCCAACTATGCTCTCGTACTCAAACTGTGCCTTTCAATGTCATTTGTTTATCTAATAGACTAGTCACAGTTCCTCTTTGCCAGTTCTCGGACAGTTTCGCTCGAAGTCATTTGTACATCAAAAAGGATTTCCGAACGTGAAAAATTGATTTTTTTTTCTTCTTTTTTTACTTTTAAAACGAGACATGTTTCCCTATTTTTTTCTTCTGAGCTGGTTCACAGTCTTTTATATTGAATTATAAAATCTATAAACGTATATAAAACGTAATAATGAAAGACAGGGACGAACGGAGGGGGATATCTGCCCCTCCCAGTCCATTATCTCAGATTTACTCCAGTGAATTATTCACAGTTCCTCTTTACCAAGAAATGAAAATTTGATGTGAGGGTGTAAACTGGGAGGCTCTGAATAGATTGGGATGGAAGAGGAGCGTGCGTATCTGTGTTGGCCTCAGGCAGCTTGGTGCTGCGGTGAGTTGGTAGTATATATATATATATATATATATATATATATATATATATATATATATATATATATATATATATATATATATATATATATATATATATATATATATATACTACTACTACTACTAACAATTCACCACCGCATCAAGACACCTGAAGCCAACACATCTATGCACGCTCCTCCTCCATCCCAATCTATTCAAAGCCTCCTTTTTTAAACCCTCACATTAAATTTTCATTTCCCTTAAATCTTTCTTTATGACATGCTCCCACATCAACTGCGGATGACTAGCTTTTTTCCACTTCAGAAATAATAAAAGCATGAATATAAAGATAACAACGGAGAGAAGGTCGAGAAATAATGATAAATAAGGTAAATAAGAAAGAAAAGGTCAAACGTAAAATAAAAGGTACCTTGAAATGCTTGGCTAAATGTTAACATTATTATTTCCCATTGGAAAATAATGAGAGTATGGAAATAATGGTTGGGAGACTGGGGGGGGGGGTTGGAAAACAATGGGAAATATAGTAAAAAAAAAAAAAACGAACATAAAATAAAAGGTACCTTTGAATGCTTGGCTATAGCTGAATTTCATTGTTTTCACTTGTGGATAATGAAAGTATAGAAATAATGGTTGGGAGGTCGAGAGCTTGGGAAAAAATGGTAAATATGGTAAAAAAAGAAGGAAAAGATCAAACATAAAATAAAAAGTACCTTGCAATACTTGGCTATATTTTAACCTCATTTTTTTTTCTCTTCAGAAATAATAAAGGCATAGAAATAAAGAAAATAATGGCTGGGAGATTGAAAAGTTAAAAATTAATGGGAAATATAGTAAAAAAGAGAGCATAAAATAAAAGGTACCTTGCAATGCTTGGCTATATTTTAACCTAATTATTTCCTCTTCTGAAATAATAAAAGTAGGTAAATAAAAAAAAATATTGGGAGGTTGAGATGTTGAGAAATAATAGAAAATATGGTAAGAAAAAGGAAAAAGATCAAACATAAAAGAAGTTACCTTGCAAAGCTTGGCTGTAGGTTAACCTCATTATTTCCCCTTGGGAATCAGCCAATGCTTTCTTATGGTCATCAAGAGTGCTTTGCAGTTTCTTTAGCTGCACTTCCAAGTCTTGGTTAGCATTCTTAAAAAAAATAAAATAAATCATATCAAAATAAAAGTCATGGAAATTTGTTAGAAAAACTTCTATTTGAACGAAAAAAGCAACGAGTTACTTTACACTGACATACATCCAAGCCAACTACATCACATTTTTTTGTTTAATAAAGGTGACATCCAACAATGGCAATGACAAAGAACCAGAAAAACACATATCATTTTATTCCAGCAAAGGCTGGGGGGGGGGGAATACACGAAAAACGCAAGAATCCGTCAACGAAGGTTACTAGCAAAGTCCAGTGCGAATATGGTCCCCTGAATATCAGCACGGACCTGCCTTCTACCAGTGAGACACGAGAAGCAGCAAAGAAACTGGAAAATCACAAGGACTGGATCGTAAATCATGCAGAGGCATGTTGATAAAGGCATCAACATACACACGTTTGGTCTTTACTCTTCACTCGGACAACAGCCAAAGTACAATCAGACTGGCAACTCACTCATTAGGATACTCAAAAAAGCAGAAGCTATTGAACCAGGCAACTGGCAAGTTTACTGTCAATACCCGCGAAGATTCTCTTGTCCATTATCCTACAGAGGACACGAACACAAATTGATTGACACCTCCAAGGCGAACAGTATGGCTTCCAGCCAAATCGCTCACGTACAGACTTTAAATTCTCGATTGGACTTCTAGCTGAAGAAAGCAGAGAGTGGGGTTCGAAGATCTATATGATCTTTGAGGACTTCAATTCCGTAGATCGTGAAAGTCTATGGAAGATTCTCATCCATTATGGAATCCCTGAGAAAATGTGACGATTATTACCACCATTTATGAGGGCAGCTTATGTTGCGTAAAAACACCAGAGACGAAAACTTGTTTCTTCCGCATTTTGTCAGGAGTAAAACAGGGATGTGCTCTATCACCATTATTTTTTGTGATAACGATTAATTACATCTTTCGGAACACAGAGACAGTAGGCATCAGATTAAACCCCGAAGTCCAGGTCAATGATACTGATATTGCAGATGGCATAGCAGTGTTTGAGTCAAGAAAACCTTCCAAGAGGACGCATCCCAAATATCCGCACCTTCTGACTCTGTTAATGTCGGTTGCTAAAGGTTGTCGTGTCTTTTCATAGATGGTTTGTCATCCTCTGTGGCCAGTGGATATTCAGTATTCTGCAAAGACACAGCCGGTTTTTTTTTTTTTTTTCAAAAGTCAGGACTGTTATTCTTGGTTCAGGTACCATGTTTTTGCTGCATAAGTAGGACTGTTATTCTTAACAGTCGGACTATAACAGTAGGACTGTTATTCTTGGTTCAGATACCATGTTTTTGCTGCATAAGTAGGATTTTATGCCTCATGAGGCTGCCTAGTTCAGTCGGTCCTACACTTTCCCCTGTCACACACCAGCGTAAGATCTTGAATTTCTTCCCGAAGACTCAACGCACGTATCGTGCCAAGTCACTAAATGCAGCATGTATAAATCTGTTCAAACAGACAGCGTCACGATAGCCCGTCACGATAGCCGTCACGACAGCGTCAAGGTAAATAACACTTTAGACTCTAATCATCAAAAAAGTGCATTGTCTTAAAGCTCAATGAATATTAATGAAGGAAGCAGAGGATTAAGTTCATTAATTTTAGCCACTAAAAGCAATACAAATCTAAGTTCAGAAATTGTACCTGACCTCAATCTCACCTCGATTCAACCTAATTAGAATCCTGACCTTGAGAACACATATACCCAAATTCATTTTGACAGTACGGAAGTGAATCTGTCTAATAATAATGACTTCCCTTCTAATATTCACAAATGTGCTAGTATAATTTTGACAGGTTTTTCCAAATTATGATATAAATGTGATTTTGGGTATGACCGTGTTCCAAGCAAGCTGCAGGAAAAAGGTATTCCTGATAATAGTGTTATAAAAATTGCAAGTTTTTTAAGCAAGGAAATTGCAAATTAGGTCCAAAGTACCCCTATAACCATAGATTTATTATCCATTACCTCAAAAAACGAAATGCAGCTCGTCCATTTTGTTCCCGCTTTTATGGCACTTGGAATCTACCAGGTGACATATGGCGATCGCAAATTCTGTAGGTTAAAAACGTCGCAAACGCTTAGAGTGGAGGGATCGGGATGAAACTTGGTGGGAAAAATAAGCACAAGTCCTAGATATGTGATTAAAATAATCGGAACGGATCCGCCCTCTTTGGGGTAGACAGGGGGGGGGGTTGTAATTCTGAAAAATTAGAAAAAATGGGTTATTTCTAACTTACGAAGGAGTGATCAGATCTTAATGAAATTTGATATTTGGAAGGATATCGTGTCTCAGAGCTCTTATCTTAAATTTCGGCCGGATCCAGTGACACCGGGGGAGGGGGGGGAACCTAAAATCTTTGGAAACACTTAGAGTGGAGGGATCGGAATGAAACTTGGTGGAAAAAATACACAAATCCTAGATACGTGATTAACATAACCGGAATGGATCCACTCTCTTTAGGGTAGTTGGGGGGAGGGTTAATTCCTAGAAATTAGGAAAAATGAGGTATTTTTAACTTACGAAGGAGGGATCGGATCTTAATGAAATTTCATATTAAGAAGGATCTCGTAACTCAGATCTCTTACTTTATATCCCAACCGGATCCAGAGTCATTAAGGGGGGGGAGTTGTGGGGGAACCGGAAATCTTGGAAAACACTTAAAGCGGAGATATTAGGATGAAACTTGGTGGGAAGAATAAGCACAAGTCCAAGATACGTGACTGACATAGCCGAACTGGATCCGCTCTCTGTTTTGGGGCTGGGGGGGGGGGGGTAATTCGGAAAAATTAGAAAAAATGAGGTATTTGTAACTTACGAATGGGTGATCAGATCTTAATGAAATTTGATATTTAGAAGGATCTTGTGCTTTAGAACTCTCATTTTAAATTCCGACCAGATCCGGTGACATCGTGGGGAGTTGGAGGGGGAA
This sequence comes from Artemia franciscana, assembly GCF_032884065.1. Taxonomy (NCBI): domain Eukaryota; kingdom Metazoa; phylum Arthropoda; class Branchiopoda; order Anostraca; family Artemiidae; genus Artemia; species Artemia franciscana. Next base: position 53,969,849 of record NC_088870.1, read on the forward strand.
ACCAGAATTCTTGGAAAATCGTGAAAATCGAGGTATCTTACGAATGGATGATCGGATCTCAATCAAACTTGATATATAGAAGAATCTTATGTCTCAGATGCTCCATTTTCAATTCGAATCGGATCCAGGGACATAGAGGGTTGGAGGGGGAACCAAAAATCTTGGAAAACGCTTATAAATGTTGTAGATACGTGATTGACGTGACCAGACTAGATCCACTCTCTTTGGGGAGTCATGGGGTGGGGTTCAGTGCTATGGCGAGTTTAATGTTTCTGGAAGCGCTAGGACGATGAAAATTGGTAGGCGTGTCAGGGAACTGCACATATTGACTTGATAAAGTCAGTTTCCCCGATTCGATCTGAGGGGCTGAAGTCAGAGGAAAAATTAGAAAAATTGAGGTATTTTTAACCTACGAGTGGGTGATCGGATCTTAATGAATTTTGATATTTAGAAGGACCTCGTGACTCCGAGCTCTTATTTTAAATCCCGAACGGCATTAAGCCGATCTCGTCACAAGTGCCATATGAGCTCTTAGCTCTGGTTTACATAACACGTGAAACCCAAAAGAAGTGCTCGTTATTGTACTTATGTTGTTTTTACTTTACTTTAATTTCTTATGTCTTATGTCTACTTTACTTTCTTTACTTTACTTATGTCGTTTTACTTTACTTTACTGGCAAGTGTTCTAAAGCAAAGTGTAATTTTGTCCATGTTCTTTTATGTAAGTTAGCATCAAGCGGGCATTTTTTCGGGTGTGATAACCTGCATATTTATGTTCCCTCTTTCATGTTGCAAAAAAAAAAAAAAAAAAAAAAAAAAAAAAAAAAAAAAAAAAAAGATTCCAGGTCAAAGATTCCACACTGGTAGGACCCTTTCTTAAGGCAACACTACGGATCCCTTTCCTCCCTTATTATATACCTCTTATTACCTCCCTCCTAACCTTAGCGAAACGCCCCTCCAGTCCAGAAATTTACTCACTGCCAGTCAAATCACCATCACACCCAAACCCTACCATAATCCCCTTTTACTCATATCCCTCCGAATCACAAACCCCATTGCATATCATATCCGCTCCATGCGCCCAAGATGTTGTTGACTTATTCGGGACTCCACCCATCATTTTCCAAAGTAAATCAGACCTACCTTCTCCCAGAAAGTTCCCATCTCACTTCCCTTTCCCAGCACCTTCTTACCTTCCCATCTCCCCCTTTCCGCTCTATCAAAAACCCTCCCAATTCGACTCCTTCTTACACTATCTCCACGAAACCTCACCTCCAGTCCATTTGTTTTATCCCTCGTGTCTACCCTGTCAACGAGACTCAGGTCTGAGAGTTTTTGCATTCAATAATTGTCTTGTAATAAATCCTAATTGTTCTCACTTCCCGTCAACTGGAAACAAGTTGCACCTTCCTCATCATGTTTCGTCCAAATCCCTGACCACCCTCACCTCTAAAACCCCCAGTTAAATCCTTCTCATACCCTTCTTCTCCAAAGCATAATGACGCCTGACAAATTATTCCGAGTTTATTAATCTCTAAACTCAAGAGTTTATAAATGTCCTTTAGATCACCCACTCGGAGAAAAAAGGTGGCGGTGTTTTGTTCTTTACTAAGAGTAATCTTTACCCAAAGGTTATTCGAGTCCCTAGTTTATCCGAGTATGATGAAATCATCTGGCTAAGTATTAGACTAAAAGTACTCCATCGTCCATTTAATATTATTGCAATAGCTGTTTTCTATTACTCCCCAAATCAAAATATCGATTCAAAACGGAAATTCATCCAGCAATTGCAGACAAGTGCTGATTTTGTTATTTCTAAGTACCCCTTTTTTTAGTTGGCGATGCCAACGACCTTAAAATGAATTCTTTTTGCTCCTCACTTAAAGTAAAGCAAATTGTTAAAATACGAATGACTCCGGAAAATACCTCTCTTGATGTTATTTTAGCTAATATGTATAATTTTTACAACCCCCTCCCCCTTGTCTTTGCCCCCCCCCCATTAGGTGGGAGCTATCATCTTTCGATTTTTTTATCCCCCTCCTCACATTTTAAGCATTTTTTCTCAGTAGCTTATGGCACTTATCGCCCTTTTCAAAATTCTGGTCTTCTTTCTTTTGGTATGTGGCTGAATACTGAAGATTGGCCTGATATTTAAAGTTTAAAATATCTTGATGAGAAAATGGCTACGTTCCACAAAAAACTAATTGATAAATATCAAATTTGTTTCCCTGAAAAAAGATTTAAAAGGTGCTCTAGTGATAAAACAATTATTAATCAAACTATAAACACACTAAATAGAAACTTTTCTAATTAGTGAAGCTTTTCAAAAATGGTAAACTGGATGAAGACAATAAACTCAGAAAATCAATTAAAAGAAAAATTCGTAAATTGGCACGATCGTACTATAAAAATAAGGTCGAAGAATCGCTCAATAATTCACCAAAAAATTGGTATTCCAAGGTTAAAAAGCTGTGAGATAGGAGGCTTGAGCAGCTTGACCTCGACCTACCCGAACCCCCTGATGTTACTGCCAATAAACTAAATAAATTTCTCGCCTCCATTGTCCAGAGCCTTCAAGCATAGACCGGCCAATTACCAACAGGAGCCCTATCCCCTTCTTCCCCATCTGAGATAAATAGAAGAATTGAAAAACTAAGAAAAATAAGTCCTTGTCCTTTGGACATACCATTTCCTCTTATTAGTACCTATGGTGACTTCCTTTCTAAGCCCTTGTCTTTCCTGTTGAACGAGATTACCGAGTCTAGGCGAATTCCAACAATTTGGAAACATGATTTCATAACCCCTTTGAAAAAGAAAAACGGAAAGCCTGGTGTTGAAGGCGTTCGTCCTATTACTCTTACTCCTATTTTCTCGAAACTTTATGAAGGATTCCTTGCACATTGGTTAAAGGAAAAAATCTTACCTCTTACCGACCTGATTCAATTTGGGAACATAAAATCCACTTCTATTTCCCACTACCTCGTTTCTCTTATTGACCACGTCGAGAAAATCCTCAAAAAGCCTAATTCCTGGCTTAATTTAATTTCCATTGACCTTCAGAATGAATTTGCTTTTCTTAACCACATTATTTTAATTGAGAAACTTGTCAGCGAGTTCAATTTTGATCCGTTACTGGTGAAATTGGTTGCCACCTTCTTAACAAATAGTTCGCAGGGTGTCAAATACCAGAATCATTATTCGAATCCTCTCCTTGTCTACTATGGTATACCCCAAGGGACTGTCCTAGGTCCCCTCCTCTTTTCAGTCATGGTTAACAGCCTCGCGAAGGAATTTCATTACCGATGGAAATTTGTTAATGACCTAACGGTTGTTGAAACTTGCTTCAGGAATTTAATAAGCGACACATGAGTATCCTCAATGAAATTGTAGATGAGGCCTTGGATTTAGACATGACAGTAAACCCCTCTAAGTCCATGATAATGCCGATTTGTTTCCTCAAATCCTCGCTCTGTTTTCTTAATCCTATCCCTCCTGAAACTTCTGTGTCCTCATTTGAACTACTTGGCGTCACATTTTCTTCAAATTTAAAGTGCTAAAGACATCATCCATAGTCTTTTGTCGGCCCACATCTCGAATATGCTTGTCCAATTTAGCACCTTGGTATCTCTCGCGAAGAATCGGAAAATGTCAGAGGCGCCATTTGGGCCAAATCTTGGGGTGGGCATGAACTCCATTTTGCCCCCCCCCAACTTTCACGTAAGAAAAAAATGCGAGTTTTGGCAGCACATCGATCGAATATTCTAAGTAAAAACTCATTTTCAGCACCCGTGTGTTGCATGGATATGTACTGTAACCCAATGTGGAACTCAGCCACACTGACCTCTGAGATTAATTATAACATCAAAGATCATAATCAACGAGGTTAAGTGATTAAACTGAAAGTGGAAAATTCAACCAGACTAAAGGCTGGCCCTCCTCAGCGAGAAACTTTCTTATTTAAGTAAACAATACGTAAGTGAAAGTAATAGGCGTGCAGTAATTTCAAATCAATTGGACAGAATGGATTATGTTGGACATAATGGATTATTATGGCCAGCAAAGGGCCCTTTGCGGTAGAAGCTTGGGCCCCCCTGAAAAATCTGGGGTGGGCATTTGCCCACCCCAGAAAAGAAATTTGCCCATCCAAAAAAGAACCTTGCGAATAATTTTCAAAGAAGGCAAGGTGCCTTTCCGCTCCTAAAAAAGCTAGTTTGGAAACCCTTGAATGAAGGAAGGTTACGTTGTGCCTCTTTTGCAAAATATACATTAATAAACCCTTGGACGGCAAGTCTTTTCCCCAAACGTCACTCCCAATCCAGATTACGGCCGCTTCTAGCTGTTTATGAGCTCATCGTTATTTTGTCCCCATTCGCTGCATTACTTCCAGATATAAGTAAACTTTTATTCCCTTCATCACAGAAAAAATTAATAAAATATTCCACTAAACTCTCCTTTTTCTTCTCTCTTTGTTTATTGGCTGATGGTGCTACCCAGCTTGTTGCACCCATTTGCTTGTTTCACTCCCTCTTTTTTTAGTTTCCCTTTTAAATATTATGTATTTTATATTTCGTTCTCTTTTTTGTGTTTATTCATTATTTTTGACCCCCCCCCCCCTTTTTGACCATTTTTATCTTTTTAGCCCTTTTATTTATAGTATGCAGTTAAATTATTGGCACTTTTTTAGTTTCCTTTTAATATATATATATATATATATATATATATATATATATATATATATATATCCCCCCCCCCCCTTCCGCTTTTTTAATGTCCCTCTGAATTCTTTTTCTGACTTGTATTTGTTTAAGGTTAGCTTTACCAGTTTTTATCTTTTTAAATTTTGAATTGACTTATTACAGTTTAATTACTGATTATAAATCATTATTCATTATAAATTTTCTTTTTCATTGTTGTTTTTCGAATTTTTGCCAGTTTTAGTGCAACCATGTGATTTGTCGACTCCAAAGTCCGAATTCGGCCCTTTGAGGGTTTATGTTAGAGTTTCTTTCGAAATAAATAACTTATATTATCTAATGGCATTAAATTGCGTTTGAAAAGGCGTGGCTTCAGGTGCAGAGAAAATCTCTGAGATCCCCGAACTTGATGTAGGATGCTAAAGGCACCATTTGCCTATCCTATTCTGGTGAGTATTCCTCTCACTGTCGAGCTGTGTTCTCGATGATACTTTCCAGGTATTTGAACTGGATAATTTGTTCAACATCTTAGTTGCCCCATTTACAGACAGAGGAGAGTCAATTGTTGCACTTGGTTTTCTCTGCATTTGGTTTTCTATCACTAGTAGGTTAAGATGCTTTAACCGTGACCTCGTCTAGTAATTCTTGAAGCTGGTTTTTTCTTAACTCTAACTCGTCTACTATCTCGGCTGCGAAATCAAAATCATTAACCTGGACTTCACGGCTTAATCTGATCCCCAGCAGATCATTTCTGAGCACTCATTATAAGCGAGGGTAAGTGTAATTACTAATTCACCTTTCGGTTGCTAGGGTTCAAATTAGTATAGGCAGAGGCAGAGACAACTATCCAAGGAGTAGATCCTCAAATTACTAGAAAGAGATGAGGAGCACTCTGATCTTAAAGATGATGACAGAGTGAAAATACATACCATCTATCAAACATGAAGATGTTTATGAAACTATACTGATAGTGATAGAGGAGACAGAGGATAGTATTCATGGCGAAGAAGCAGATGCTATGTCTCCCAGTCTTGAAGAAGATGAATGACCACTGATAAAAATACACTAAGTTGTCGAGCTCAGCGATGGCCTTTGAATACTCGAATACTCGTCAACGCTACCAGAAAGCGTAAATGATATGTAGTAAAGACAGACTTTGATTAGTTTGGGTATATCCCTCATCAAGTGATACCTGAATGTCCACAAAACCATCAATTCACTGCACCGAGAACCTCACCGCTTATCACATAAAATGCATGGAAATTTGTCGGTTGATACTACAGTGCTTCATCAGAATCTGGTCGCAAACCCAAGTGATTTTTCCTTTTGTTTTCATACAGCCTATCGCTAGAGTTTGCAGCGTCTGCAATGACCCACTGCAAAGGCAACACCAAAACACGTGGATTTTGTCAAAGTTTTATAGGAAAATAAATAACAGATCGTAATAATCTGATATTTAAAAACAAGCTAAAACTAATAACTAGTTTAATTAACTAAAAAAAACTAAATAACAATTTGGATTATTATTGACAAGAACTTATGATTTAAGTACCATGTAAAAGCTATAAGTAAAATATTACCGCGGAATTTAGGGATTATCCGTAAATTAAAACATTGTTTTCCTTCATATGCATACGGTTATTATATTTTTCTCTGATACATCCGAATCTTTTGTATTGTTCGTTTGTATGGCTTGGTACTTTCCCCTCAATACTTTGCCCAATCCGCATACTGCAGAATAGTACCATTAGATCATTTTGTGGAATAGAGAACCGGAATTTGGTCAGGTCAATTAATATAGTATAATGAACACAGTATAATTAATATGATAATTAATAATATACTATTATAATATAATAATATACTATAATTTTTATAATTAATAATGAACACAGTATAATTAATATGATAATTAATAATATACTATAATAATATAATAATATACTATAATTTTTATAATTAATAATGAACACAGTATAATTAATATGATAATTAATAATATACTATAATAATATAATAATATACTATAATTTTTATAATTAATAATGAATACAGTATAATTAATATGATGCTTGCAGCTGGATTGCGTGATTTTTATACACTGGTTTTTATGTAAAAGTATTATCATGGGTGCCTTCCAGACTGTTTTACCGGAATATTTCGGGAAAGGTCCAACGTCCATTATCACGGAACTCGGACAAGTGGAGATATTGAGGTTCCTGGCCTAGTTTCAGGTAGGGCTGCTTTTTCAGTTATTTACAGAGAGGCTAAGCTGTGGAATACGCTTGTCCCAAGAACCAAGGAATTACCCATTAGTCATTTCAAATCTGAGCTGCGTGTGGGGTCGCTTGGCAAGTATACATTCGAAACAGACTGAGATTGATGGAATTAAATTTGATAATAATTGTTTATAATTTTTTTTGCTTCGGGATTATGATATTATGTTGTTTTATTATGTATGAATTATTGATGTAAGTTTTCTTTTCGGTACACGATTTCACCCTTCTACTTATTATAGATTAACTTGTTTTTGCTTTTTGTTTTATTTTTTTCTCTTCTATTTTTTGTTAATAACACTCCCTCGCAAGCGACGCTTTTGGTGTGCTACCAATTGATTTTGTCTCTGTAAATTTTTTTGATAATAAATGTGCGATTACTACTAGAAACTAGCAGCAAAGCCTGTCAACGACAGCTATAAACAAAGAAAAAACGTAGCTTTACTTTTTTATCAGGACCAAAGAATTTTTTTGCCCCCTTCCTCCCAATTCAAAATTCGAAGGGGTTTATCAGGGACGTATGCAGGGGCAGGAGAATTGGGGCCTAACAGTCCCCCTTCCTTTCAAGAATTCTAAATTTACTAGATTTCTACGGATTTCTCACCCAAGTTATATAATGAAATTTACCGAAAGAATTTTTGAGGGGCTTGCAAAAAGAATAAATATCCCTGGATACGTATTGCTTCTTTTGCAAGTTTATATGTTTTCTTTTATTTTGCAGATATGACAAAAACCTTGGAGGGTGACGGGGGGGGGGGGGCAAACCCCTTGAAGTCCAAATTAAAAAAAATGTCCTATATGATCCTGTGGACAGTTCATTGGAAATTGTCTAGTTCTCTCCGCAGTGCCAGCAAGGAATGACAAAAATTTAATGCAGTTATATGGGACCTAGTGAAATCAGGAGTGGTTATTATATTTAGAAAGATCATTGAATACGGAATTTAATTACATAAATTTGATTTTCCTATTTGATTCTCACCTTTTAAAAAACCTTTTTGTCCTAAGCTATACTATACCTGCCCTTTTTGAAAATACTTTTAAGAAGACACATTCAGTTTCCAGGTTCTAAGACATTTTATAGGATTATATGAATTTTGAAACTTAACATTAATTAACGTATTTATAATCTATGTACACAAAAAGAGTATAAAGATAGAGTAAAAAAAAAGAAAAAGAAAAGAAACAAGAGCAAAAAGTATGATCAAAGAAAATATTGCAGAGCCACAACCTCTTAACAGTTTTAAGAATCTAAACAATTTTTTGCAATTTAATAAAACCTGAATATCAAATATTCAGGTTTTAATATACTATACTACAATATCACGCTAAAAACTGTGTCATTGTCAGAAATGCCATCGCATCAATTTTAATCCCACAAAAACCGACGCTTGCGATCGTCCAAACTGACCGCAATTATGCCAGAAATACAGTCACGTCCGAGATACGATAATTTACTCTACTCTTTGGACAATAAATTCCGCTATAGTCAGAAATGCGGCCACGTCAATCTTACCAATACTTCCATAAAACTAATTTTTACCATTTTCAGAACTGGTCGCAGTTGTGCCCGGAATATGGTCACGTCCAAGATGGGATTATTTACCGCACTGTTTGGCAAATCCATCCCAATAAAAGAAAAAATTAGTAAACAACTTTTGTTTATAATCTGGAACCCAAAAATATTAACAAAACTCTTAACCTAAAAACTCTTCAATATAAAAAGACAAACTTTATGCCCAAGCAGGACGAATGATGAATAATTATAAGAAACAAAAAGGGAGGGGATACCTTCAATGCTTGATTTTCCTTCACAAGGTTTTCATTAGCTACAGGATCCTCTCTCCTTTTCTTCATGAATTCCTGCTGCGATCGTAAACGGTTTTCTGCTGTTTCCTCGGCTCTTTCTTGAAGCTTGAAATTTATAAAACATAAATCATTAAGAATCAAAAAAAAAAAAAAACTTTTTTCAAAACATAAATTTTTTCTAAAATATTAATTATTTTGAAGATTTATATGGCTGAAGATTATGAAGATTATACATAAATACATTGAGAATCAAAAAAAAGAAAAAAACCTAAGATTTTCTTCTGACGCTCCTCGGATCTAAACTTAGAATGTCCTACGAAAGTTTTGATTAAACCATACTAAAACAAAACCATAAAAAAAATACATAAATAACAAGAGCCAAGAGTCCCTATGGCACTTGTGACGAGGTCGAAAGAGCCAAGAGCCAAGAGCTCATATGGCACTTGTGACGAGGTCGAAAGAGCCAAGAGCTCATATGGCACTTTTGTGACGAGATCGAAAGAGCCAAGAGCTCATATGGCACTTGTGACGAGGTCGAAAGAGCCAAGATCTCATATGGCACTTGTGACGAGGTCGAAAGAGCCAAGAGCTCATATGGCACTAGTGTCGAGGTCGAAAGAGCAAAGAGCTCATGTGCCACTTGTGACGAGGTCGAAAGAGCCAAGAGCTCATATGGCACTTGTGACAAGGTCGAAAGAGCCAAGAGCTTCTTCCCACTAAGTTTCATTACGATCCCTCCACTCTAAACGTTTTCCAAGATTTCGCTTTCTCTCTCCAACTCTCCTCGATGCCACCAGATACGGTCGAGATTTAAAATAAGAGCCCTGAGACACGAGCTCCGTCTAAATATTAAATTTTATTAAGATCCAATCACCCGCTCGTAAGTTAAAAATCCCTCATTTTTTTCTAATTTATCCGAATTACCGAATTAGGTGCCCCCCCCACTCTCCCAAAGAGAGCGGATCCGGTCCAGTTATGTCAATAACGTATCTAGGACAAGTGCTTATTTTTCCCACCAAGTTTCATCCCGATCTCTCCACTTTAAGTGTTTTCCAAGATTTCTGGTTCCTCCCCCAACTACTCCTCCCAATGACAATAAATCCGGCCAAGATTTAGAATAAGAGGTCGTGAGTTACAAGGTCCTTCTAAATATCAAATTTCATTAAAATCCGATCACTTGTTCGCAAGTTAAAAATACCTGAGTTTTCTAATTTTCTGAATTAGCCCCCCCCCCCATTCTCCCAAAGAGAGAAGATCCGTTTCGGTTATGTCACTCACGTATCTAGGACTTGTGCTTATTTTTGTCACCAAGCTTCATCCCAATCCCTCCACTTTAAGCGTTTTCCAAGATTTCAGGTCCCCCCCCCAACTCCCCCTAATGTCACCGGATCCGGTCGGGATTTAAATAATAGCTCTAAGACACGATATCCTTCTAAATACCAAATTTCATTAAGATCCGATTATCCTTTCGTAAGTTAAAAATACCTCATTTTTTCTAATTTTTCCGAATTAACCGTCCCCCACTCCCCCCAGATAGTCAAATCAGAGAAAGGACTACTTCTAATTTAATCTAGTTTGGTCCTTGATACACCTGCCAAATTTCATCGTGTTAGCTTATCTAAAAGTACCCAAACTAGCAAAACCGAGACAGACCGACAGTATTTGCGATAGCTATATGTCACTTGGTAAATACCAAGTGCCATAAAAATAAAACAAAACAACATCAACACAAATTAATACAAAAAAAGATATTAAGCAAAAAAATATAAGGCGAAATTCAGCTAGGGAGTTTCTCTACGTTTTCTAAATTATCTTCGAAGATGAAAAACAATTATTTAGCTGATAATCATCATTTATTTTACACTAAATATAACAAAAACAAAACCGAGCGAAAAAAACTGGGTCCCCAGAAACAGACTTGTGGATATTTTCAATAAAAAGAAGAAGAAAAAGATAAATGTTGGATGGATTTAGCACATTTCAATGCATAAAAAGACAAAAACCAATGAATACGAAGGCCAAATATATAACCAAGTGAAAAAGAATTTCAGAACCAAGGACATCAAATTAAAAACCTTTTTTGAGCCCTGGACCCTTGCGACTATTCGCACATGAAAAGAACAAATTACTAAAATACTTCTTGGTTTGCTTCAAAATTATGAAGTTTATAGGATAGTATCATATTTTCGTCAGTGTTGCCATACTGGAGTGTTCAAACAATTAGGCAAAACATTATTTTTAAATTTACCAGCACTTTCCTTCGGCAATAATTCAATTAGTAACAATCCGTCGATTCGTGCAAGAACTCTCTTAACCTATTTGGTCCCTAATATTTTTACCTGCCTTTTTGCTGATCTAAACCCAAGTACATTTTTTTTTTTTTAATTGGGCACTACCCAAACCGCAGTACTACCAAAACCGCATTAAATGCAATTAGAGTTATTTTTCAAAAAAAAAAAAACTGAATTGTTGACTATTCCAGATTTTTAAAGATATTTTTCTTTGTTTTTATAATATATATATATATATATATATATATATATATATATATATATATATATATATATATATATATATATATATATATATATATATACATATAAATATGTATATGATTTATTTTAATTTTGAAGATTTATATGGCTGTGTAATTTTCCACTTTACAAAATTCAAATAATCAGATTTTATTTTCATACTTTATTTATACTTTCATTCATAAATTTAAATACTTCTACACGCACATACATATATACATGCATACAGCCATACTTTCGTATATACACACATATTATAATATATACATACATACCTCACATACATACATATATACTTTCAAACATTGATTTCACTTTCATATTTTTGTACTTTAGTCAACGTAGGTAGAAGAATTCAAATTACAAAAAAATGTTTCCATTTATTAATACTATCAAATATGCAATTTTATGAGGAGGTAGAATTGCATGACTACCCAATATCAAGGTTAACTGTCTATAGTTTTCAATTTCGCTCTGTACAACGATGCCGATCGAGATTTATCTTTACGCTCATGTTTACTTAGATGTTCTAGTTAATAGTATTGCAGTGTGTTGTTAAAATATAAAGTCAATACACTTTTCGCAAATACGATAAACAAAACCATTCTTTTTATAGAACTTTTTATAGGAGTCAAAACTCAACCCATGTGGTCAAACGTTCTCATGCCTGCTTATTTACAAATCAGTGTCTAGAGACCATCAATTGAGACAAATCACTTGGAGTATTTTCGGTGGGCGGGTATTTTCCGGGGAGGGGTAGACACCGGCTCCCATTTGGGACTGCTCGCACAAGAAAAAGCAAATTATGACACGTCGATAATTATTATGCTTATATATTGCATACCTAGCTAAATACCTTTGTGAATGGGGCTTTATGGTTAAGCTGTACTCTACACTCAAATTGAACTTACCTCTTCCACATATTCTGTGAAGGCTTTTTCTCGTTGAGCGAATATATCCTCATATTCTTTGCTAATCTCTTCTCTTAAGTCAATTTCAAGGATTTCGTTTTCTTCTTCCATCTAAAATAAGCAAAACCAAGTCAATATATTAAGAAACAAATAAAAGCTGAAATAAGGATAATTCCTTTTACTAGACAGTGAAAATAGATACAAAAGTTCTGTATATTTTGATCAAATGTAAGTGATCGTCATCAGCAGACAAACTAAAGTGTTAAACTCAATGATTTGTATTTATTTTCATTGTTAGTAAAAGGACTTATCCCTATTTAAACCACTAATTCTTCATCATAGAAAGGCAATACGGTCTTCGAAAAATATACCAATATATTTAGGATTAAAAAAACAAACTATTCCATATATGAAGGGAGCTGTCTTTCTTGAAAATTTTTGACAAAAAATCAAAACTTTCGCGTAAAGAGTGAGGGTTGAGGATGGAGCGGCCCCTCTCATACATAGAATAGTTTCTGTCCGATTTAAGCTTTAAAGTTACTCCTTACTTTCACTTGATTTATTTTATTATTTCTGATCTTTTTTAAATCATGACAGGAAATTGCCTTCCTCCTTCTCGTGTAAAATTTCCCCTGAAAAATTACAATATGGAAAATCTCCTCCCCACGGAAAAACTATTTTGGAAAATCATCATCACAGAAGATACTCTCCAAAAGTCTGCTTAACTCTCCAGTAATAAATAGCACCAGACTATGTGAACAATGCGAAGATGGCGTAACTTACAGCCCTTTCACCAGGGACTATGGGAACTTATACCGCAAAGACATAGTTATTGGAACTATCAACTATGTTGAATCTAATTGCAATCTTAAAATCATGACTAGATGTCTCTTGAAAAAAAGGCGCATGGTATGGAGGCTAAATACCCTCCAATCTTTTGGGATATAAAAAAGAAAGAAAAAAAGTGAAAATGCATCCGTGATCCTTCTTCTAGCGAAAAAAAAGCAAAATTCCACATTCATGTATGTAGAAGCATCTACAGCAGAATTCTCAGGTATGCTGAATCTGACGGTGTGATTTTCATTAAGATAACTTGATTTGCACAGGGTGTTTTCCCCTTTTTTAGAAAATTGGGTAAATTTTCTGGGTTCGTAGTTTTTTATGGGTAACATTAAACCTAATAAACGTAGTATATTTTGAATAAGTATGAAAAGCCACTTTTCATTTCATGTATATATTGTTAACAAAATTCTGTTTTTAAAAGTGTCAGTTATGATTGAGCTGAGCCACTCCTTACTTACAGTTCGTTACCACTAATTATTTGAAAAGTCAATTATAAGGACAAATCTATATATTACTTTGTGGCCACCATTTATGGCTATATATCCCATAAAGGACCTTTTATCTAGGGAAAATAGTTATTGGTTTTTAAGGTCTGCATAAAGGTCATATCCTGGTCATATCCATTAGCATCATTTTCAGCAAAAAAAAAAAAAAAAAAAAAAGAAAAACAACAGCTTTCTCTAAAACAAATTACATTAAGAAGTAGACCCCAACACCATGTCGGTTTTCTTTCCGGCGGCGAATAGCTGATTTTTAGGGAAAACAGTGGCAAGCTGTGACACGCCATTGATTTTCTCGGGTAGTTTGCTGCCAGCTAACACTGATTTTCTTATTAGGAACGAGTTTCGAATCTTTTCAAAACACCCCAAGCGATGTATCGTTTGAATTCGAATAAACAAGAGTCTGTAAGAGCCCTGTAGAACTCCAAGGGCGTGTACTACACAATGACACATGTAAATTTGTGGAAAACACGACAAAACAACAATTTTAAAAATCTGTATTATCAAGAGTCTTTTTTCACACTTTTTAATCGCTTCCTATTCAATAAACGGTAGCGTTCGCTGCCCTCAATGTCTGTGTTTTCATTGTGTTTCACTGTGTTTTTGTTGTACTCAATGAACCCCAGTGATCACAGTATCATAACTTTCAAGCCAGTGTGTCTCATAACGCTGAATTTTGCACAAGATTTTTATCACATTCTTCTCTTTTTTTCGAAATCCAAGTGAATTTTCTGGAACAAAAATGGTAAAATGACAAATTCGTTAACATGCATTTTCATAGTTTCTCCGAATCGGCCAAATTCAAACTGAGAGAGTAAAATTTTTTCCTGACATAAAATAAGTTATTTGCTTTTCAAACTGCTTTTGCATTACTTCGACCCAATTTACGGAAAAAGAAAGTTTGTAATCCTCTACATTCCAAATATTTTACCACTTCATGGCACACTGAGTCACTTGAAAGACGGAAAGCTTAGTCCAAGATTCAAATAAATATAGAAAATTTTTACAATGAAATACAGGGATGGAAAAACTGAGGAAATGACAAATTATGGTTCATGATGTAAGATATATCCTAAAAGTAAAAATAATAGAGGCAAAAAAGCAAAATAAGATCTGTAAAGGGAAAATATTTATTGCTGCAAACCATTTCGAATAAATTATCTAACTATGCTGTAAGAAATCAAGAGGATTGCAGTAAGGGATAGAATAAACTTTTTAAAAGAACATCCCAAATTTCTGGGAGGCTCTGGGGGCGTTCCCCCTAATTACGCCACTGCCTACTCTGTTTCTAAGCTCTAAGAATTCAATGTCAATAAACTTTTACAAAGTTATGTAGCACGCTAGGTTACTTAGTAGACCGAAATCAACAGGTTACTGTAAAAACGTAAGGGTAAATACAGATAGACCGGCGGTACATTGGCGCGTCAACGGTACAGGTGGCAAACCGGCACACCGCGAAAATATTTCTCGATAAAGGCGCGTCTTTCACTAGCGGTGCGTTGTCGGGGTCTATTACAAAGGCTGTTTTTCTTTGTTCTCAGAAGAATCTGGTCTGTTTGTAGGAGTAAACAACGCTTTAATAGAATAAGGCAAGTTTAGTAAATAAAATACGACCAGTGTTGCTTTATGAATCACTGCTCGCCCATCTAACCGAAAGTAGAATTTGTGAAGTCTTCAAAAAAGTCTTGAGACACTCAGATGCACCTTACAGGATACAAAATAGCCCCTAGGTTTAAATAAGCCCATCACGTGGAGCTTTAACATTCAAAATTCGGTGAATTAGCCCACTACCGATAATAGGGGATAGCAAGACCACATCAAGGGCTGAAATGCACTGTTACCGCTGTCGATTTAGTCAGAATGTAAGACGAGAAATGAAACTAGTTTAATTCATAAGATTTTGTAATTAAAGTTGAATTAAATAAATTAAAAAATTCAATTCAGTAAAATAATGCCAAAATTTAAAGATCAAACAAGGTCAGCCTAAAAGGAACCTCAAGCAAAAAAAAAAAAAAAAAAAAAAAAAAAAAAAAAAAAAAAAAAAAAAAAAAAAAAAAAAAAAAAAATCCTGACTAAGATGCTCTTCCGGAGAATACAAGCGATCACCGCTCATGTTGTCGACGAGTATCAGCCTGGGTTTCGACCAAGACGATCTACTATTGACCAAATCTTTACTGTGTGCCAACTGATGGAACGCAACATTGAGTTTAAAAGAGAGCTCTATAAACAATTCGTTGATTTCCGACAGGCTTTAGACATCATATTGAGGAAATGTCTTTGGCATATTTTAAAACACTATGGTGTCCCAGACGAAATCGTCAAAATCGTTGAGGACATGTACAAAAAGTTCATGCCAAATTCTGACAAAAGATGGCCTGTAATAAATTCTCAACAACTTCTAAAATCATCCAGGGATGCATAATATCCCAATGTCTGTTCAACCTAATCCTGCATGCTATTCTCGCCCTGACACCCATTGGGTGTGGGGCGAAAATAGGTGAGATCCTAGTCTACAAACTAGCGCACGCTGATGATGCCGACCAGCTAGCCACGACCCCCCAAAATCTCCAAAGACGGGAAGACAACATTTCGAAAGCAACGAATTCGTTTAGGATGCAGATTAATAAAAATAAGACATAAGTCATGTTTACATCATACAAAGACCAGGTGCATGCTATTACTATTCTCCCCCCCCCTCTGTAATAACTGATGGGGAGCAAGTAGAAACAATCAACCGATTTCTTTATCTTGGTAGTTTATTAACGGCTGATAATGCCACACTACCGACATTAAACGCTGCCTTGCCCTAGCCAGATCTAGTTTAAGAAGACTAACAAATTTATGGAAATCGTCCTCTCAAACCTCATCTTTTTAGTCGTCATCTGAAACCTCACATTTTTAACAGCCTGATCATACCCATCGCTCTGTATAGGTGTGAAACATGGACAATAAAAGATGAAGACTAGCGAATCCTTCTTGTATTCAAAATGAGATGCCTACACCGGATAGCAGAGATTAAATACATTGACCGTGTCACAAATGAAGAAGTCCGTAGAAGAGTAAAATCACTAGACAAAACAAACCAACTAAACAAAGTTAATAGACAGCAACTACGCCGGTTTGGGCACGTCAAGAGAATGGAATCCATTCGACAACCCAAGATCTCGCTCGATGGGCGTGTTGAAGGGCGTTGACCAAGGGCTTCGACGATGGAAGACCTCGTAAGAGAGGATTAACAACTTTGATAGGCAACATATCACCCAACTATCCAGAACTGTGCCTGACCAAACAGCATATCCAGCACTGATCCAAAATTTTGAAAGAAGCGGCCTCAAAACGTCCCATGAGGATTGATGGGAATTAAATAAGTATTATGTTTTTTATTTAACAGTGTATTATTTATATTATATAAATAATTATTTGAAAATCTTATATAAATAATGAGCGAAATATTGTAATGTAACTATTATTTAATAAATTATTTATCTATTTAATTCACAATAATAACTATTTGTACTCACTTCCTTAATTTTCCTTTCTAGCAGCAAAACCTTCTTCTTGAGAGCTTCTACACTATCTTTTCTGACAGCTGTTTCTACTTTCGACTCTTCATCTTCGGACTCACTTTCACTTTCATTCTCACTTTCTTTGATATAAGTAAGCCCTCCAGCACTTGGCTTTTCTTCTATTTCTTCAGAAAGTTCTGTCAGAGTAGCTTGTGAAAACAAATTGAAATAAATATACTCTATTCGCAAAAATTGCATAATCAAAACCAAATAGAATTAAAAACAACTGAAAATAAGGTAAAGGATCAAAATCAGAAAAAAGAGAGAATTGACACATAGTAAAAGCTAAGTTAAGAAATGGGCGCTTTGTCAGATATTATATATCTAAAACGATCAAAAATGGATCAAAGAAACGATCATCAAAAATTTTTTTTTAAGGTCAAACGAAAATACTCAAAAAACACACAAATGGAAAATTTTCAGAGGATAATCGCCTCTCATCTTCCGAACAAAAAAAAAAATTATTTAAGGAAAATGCAAAAAAAAGTAAAAAAAAATTCAAAAGTTTGATCTGCCATCATGTGTTTGTGTGTTTTTTTTTTCAGCATTTTCGTTTGGCCCTAAAAAAACACTTTTGATTGTTTCTCCTTTATATCATAGAAGGCCAATGGTTTAAGAAATTATCTTCGTTAGAAATTAATTGGTATAAGCCTAGAATTGGGTCTGTTGAGAATAAAACATGGCAAGGAAACATTTTGTTTTTTTACTTTAAGATGTGCAGAATAACTGTAGTTAAAAACATTCAAAAAAATTTCACAGTCAACAGATGACCTTTTGATTTAAATGAAGTAAAGCAATTTTGCTTTACGTCTGTAGAAGTAAAGTACTACAGACGTCCAATTGAAATATTATTATGATATCAATCAGTTTGGTGCTTTTGCTCGTCTATCCTCAGTTTCTGAGTTTAACCTCAGTCTCAGAGACTTTTAGTAAACATTAAAGCTATCATAAATATAGCCTAAGTAGCCAAACATTATAATTGCCTAATATCCTAAATATCCTGATAGCCTAAAGGCACCAGGATACTCCACGTTTTTTTGTAAGATAGGACACATATAGTATATCTATATCATATACTTTAAATGGTGAGGTCTATTTTTATCTGTTTAGAAAATTATTAAATACAATTTTTTTTCAAATGAGAGTAAGGAGCATTATCAAAACTTGAAACGAGCAGAGATTATTACATTTATGAAAATGGTTACCCCTCCTCAAGATACTTACACACTTTAATAAGTATAAATATATGGTAAATTTTCCATTGTAATGGAAGAACCGAGCGTACTGAACCTCAACACAACTATTCCATTTTAATTCAAGTCTGGTTGCAGACTCTTTATACTTACTAAAGTGTTTTATGGAATTTTAAAGAGCTTTATTACTCTAATTAAACGGTCCTTGTGTTTTAAGAGTCGTTCTTAAAGAATTCGGACACGTCAAAATTTAGCGTAAAGAACGAGGTTTTGAGGAGGGGCAATCTTTTCCCTATACACAATATTTTCTGTTCGTTTAAATTTATGAGATTGCTCCTTACTTTCAGTTGAAACAATCTTTTCCTAATTTAATTTCTGTTCATTTTTAAATAGTGTCGAAAAATCCGACTCCTCCTCGATAGAAAGTTCCTTCCTCCCACTGAATATTCCTGCAAAAGTCCCCCCCCCCTCAGAAAAAAGAAAAAAGAAAGCTGAGAGCTCATATGGCACTTGTGACGAGATCGGAATTGCATAGAGCTCATATGACATGAGCTCTAGCAAAATTCTAAGAATCAATAGATTGATTTAAAAGGAAAGTCAGAGGCTTAATGCTGGTCAGTATTTAAAATAAGGGCTCTGAGTCACGAGGTCCTTCTAAATATCAAAATACATTTATATCCAATCACCCACTTGTAAGTTAAAAATACCTCAATTTATCTAATTTTACCTCTCCCTTCAGTCCCCCAGATGGTCGAATCCGGGAAAACAACTTCATCAAGTCAATTTGTGCAGCTCCCGAACACGCAAACCAATTTCTATCGTCCTAGCACGTCCAGAAGCACCAAACTCGCCAAAGCACTGAACCCCAACCCCTAACTCCCCCAAAGAGAGCGGATCCAGTCCGGTTACATCATTCACGTATCTACGACATTTGCTCATTCTACCCACCAAGTTTCATCCCGATATCTCCACTCTAAGCGTTTTCCAAGATTTCCGGTTTCCCCCTCCAACTCCCCCCAATGTCAACAGATCTGGTCGGGATTTGAAATAAGAGTTCTGAAACATGAGTTCCTTCTAAATATTAAATTTCATTAAGATAAGGTCATCCGTTCTTAAGTTAAAAATACCTCAATTTTCAACCTCACGCTCCCCCAAAGAAAACGGATCCGTTCCAATTATGTCAATCACGTAGCTATAACTTGTTCTTATCCTTCCCATCAAGTTGCATCCCGATCTCTCCACTCTAAGCGTTTTCCAAGATTTTTGTTCCCCCGCCCAACCCACTATGTACCCGGATCCGATTCGAATTGAAAATGGAGCATCTGAGACATAAGATTCTTCTACATATGTATAGTTTCATTATAGTTATATATATATATATATATATATATATATATATATATATATATATATATATATATATATATATATATATATATATATATATATATATATATATATATAGTTCTATACATGTATAAGTTTCATTTAGATCCGATCACCCATTCGTAAGATACCTCGATTTTCACGTTTTCCGAAAATTCTGGTTTCCCCTCCAGCATCCCCTAATGTCACCGGATCTGGGGAGTTTTAAAGAACAAGATCTTTCTAAATATCAAATTTCATTAAGATCCGATCACTCCTTCGTAAGTTAAAAACACCTCATTTTTTCTAATTTTTTAGAATTTAACCTCTCTCCCTAACTCCCCAAAGAGAACGGATACGAACCAGTTATGTCAATCACGTATCTAGGATTTGGGCTTATTTTTCCCACCAAGTTTCATCCCAATCCCTCCACTCTAAGTGTTTTCCAAGATTTTCGGTCCCCCCCCAATCTTACTGGATCCGGTTGGGATTTAAAATAAGAGCACTGAGAGACGATACCCTTCCAAGCATCAAATTTCATTAAGATTCGATCATCCGTTCGAAGTTAAAATACCTCATTTTTTTCTAATTTTTCTGGTTTAACGTCCCCTCACTTCCCTCCAGAATACCGAATCGAGGAAACGACAATTTCTTATTTAATCTGGTCTGGCTTCTGATACACCTGCCAAATTTCATCGTCCTAGCTTGACTGGAAGTGCCTAAACTAGCAAAACCTCTAATGATAAATTTATAGTTAAATTTATTTGAGAGATTTTCTCGCCCAATTTCCGGTGTGTTGAATTGTCTCCGTGTACACAAGAAACGTAAATTTGAGGAAGCCCTCAAGCAGCATCGTACAAATATGAAACATGAATATACAGAGAGAATAATCAACGATCCATGTCGTCTATGGAAAGATCGCGTGAAAGACTGCGAAGAAACACCTTAGTCCATGGAATGTGACCCAAAATACTCGCGAGCCTACTTTACGAGCAAATTTAGTGCCCCAGATCCCAGTGTAGCAAGGTCATATATCGAATTCGAGTCTTCCGGACTTTACCGTAACTGTTTCGGATGTAACTGCAAATATCTTTAAGTTGAAACGCACGGAGTTGACAGTCTGTGTCCACTTTACCTGGTGAATGGTATTCGTCTTTTGTATGAAATGTTAACATTATTGAACCAGATCATATTCATAGTCGGCGTTGTGCCCGATGTTTTCTGTAGAAGACAACCTACACCTATCCTGAAAAAATAGAAGCCAGCTAATATATACTCCTCCTATCGCCCAAAAACTGTGTCGCCAGTTTTATGTAAGCTTTCTGAAACGCTTATATTGCCGAATGTTAGAAACCATTGCCAAACCACAAGTTTGGCTTTGCAATAGGCCTTGGTTGCGCTGATGCTCTGTTCGCCCTTGCTGCTATTTTGTCTGATTCTGAGGCAACGGGTGACCCATTAGCTATTGGTTCTTTTTATGTAAGCAGGCCGCTCTACTCGTCCGTGCATGCGCAAATCCTTTTAGAAGCGGCTAAATTACAAGGGCTAAATCTGTGTATTGTCAGAGCTGTGTATTTATTGTATGTACAATAGCCTTAGAGCGCAAATTAAAATACCCTCAAGTCCGGCTGAATCCGTTGTTGTACCGGTTCGTAAAGGGGTCAGGCAAGGCTCAGTTGTGTCTCTGAGTTTGTATAATAATAGCGTTCTGCTGGCACAAGCCCAGGTAGCTACGTCATGTGTTTCAAAAGGGAACGATGTTTCGTTGATGGCGTATGCTGAAGACCTACTTAATTTGAACAGGTCTGCCGATCGACTATCGAAGAATTTTGATGTTTTGAGTAGGGAATATAATAAAATAGGTTTATCATTTAATGTGTCTAAATCAGCCGCACTGTTCTTCTACTCGGGGTATTACAAGGAAGAAATTCCTTTAGGCAATTCAGCTGTTAAGCCATGTGAGAGCATTACCTACCTAGGTTTACCAATCGGTCAAAGCCTCTACTCGACAGGCACGTTGCTTGTGCGACATGTAGAGGAGAAAATCCAGATTTCTTACGGATCAATCATCAGTAACAGACATCGATTCTGCTGTAGATATCTTGCGTCGCTGCATAATGCCATTGCCCCATATGTACTGTATTTGGCATCTTTTTGGAATTATTTGTCGTCCTCCGTGGATGAGGAACTCGTATATCATGCATAATTGCGGAGTGTCCGATTCAACAGTTTGCATTAACCGGGTCGTAGAGAGTTTCCTGGAAAAGGCTAAGGGAATAACGAACCCGTGTCTAGCTATCATGTGTCAGTAGTTTTGTTAGTGTACATACTATGCGTATACTTATAATTATGTTCGTAGTATGATTTTCTTTTCCTTTGCCATTCATACTCCGATCTAATTCCAGCGAATTTTTGGGTAATAAAAGTACTTAGTTACTTACTTTCTCCAGGTAGAATACAGAATTTCACATTTTTGCAGACAAGCGCTTGAAATTTCTACTACAGAGTTCTCGGGTACGTTGAATCAGATGGTGTGATATTCATTAAAATTCCTTGACTTTTAAGGTGTCCCCTCCTCCTTTTCGAAAATCAAGCAAATTTTCTCAGGCTCATAGCTTTTGATGGGTTACACTAGATTAATGAATTTTATATATTTAGAATCAGCATAATAATTCAAATATTTTGGCATATCTGTTAATATCAAAATTCCGTGTTTTAGAGTTTCGGTTACTATTGAGCCATGTCGCTCTTTACTTACACTTCGTTACCACAAACTATTTGATTTTTGTTTTTATGCGCATTTCTGTTGTTTACTTGTGTTTACGAGCGGAGGGGAGGGCGAATTTCACCCTTTATAGGTGTTTACTGGCTAATGTTCCTTCTAAATCGATCAAGCGTATATCATTGTTTATCTCCTTATAAATTCTGGTATATTTTCTATTCACTAAGAGCAAATAAATACCTGTGGCAACACTCGATCGAAAGCTAAAAGGCCCTTCTGCTGAACTGAGTCTCGCTGTGGAATTAAAACCAGGGTTGAAAGACATTAAGGTGGATCGTCTCTTCTCAAGCAAACTGGATACCCTTTTCCTTTTAATTGGATTTAGCGGCATCTGCAGCCTTTTTCTGGGGATCTCTACCTTCTGGGCCAAAGCAGCAAACTTTAGCACGTGCATAGTTTCTTCAATGAGCCTCGAGTCGGGGGAAATATTGACAATCATTGATGTTTTCGAGTCGCCATTGAAATATCTGTGTAAAACACAGGTCAACTTTGAATCCCTGAAAAAAAAAAGAATTAAATTTAAATTGGTAAGTTGAAGTGTAGAAATACGTAAAATTAACTACGTATTTTCTGCTTAGTTTTTATAGTAATGAATCAATAATAGAAAGGACATCTATAAAATCTATAAGAGAAAGTTAATTTTAATTTTAATCAATAATATATAATCTAATTTATCTATAATTTAGTTATTTAATCTATAAAAACATCTATAAAATAATAAATTTAGTCTATAAACTAAATCTATAAAAGAAAGGGCTTTCCAGAACCGTTGGTGAAGCATAAGGCTTTGAGTCGACGTTTCAGTTCCTATGTCTTTTTTTTATGGGATCAGTAGTAAGATTGTCATCTAACCTTGCTGCGATGGGGATCGAACCCTCGACCCCGGTGATCTATAAAAATATGTATAAAACACTAATTTAATCCTTAAATTAAATCTGTAAAAGAAAGGGTTTTCCAGAACCATTGGTGAAGCATGAGGAGTTGAGTCGACGTTCCAGTTCTTTTTTTTTACAGGGAAAAGTAGCAAGATTGTCATCCAGCCTTGCTGCGGTGGGGATCGAACCCTCGGCCCCAGTAATTTATAAAAATATGTATAAAAACACTAATTTAACCCTTAAATTAAATCTGTAAAAGAAAGGATTTTCCAGAACCGTTGATGAAGCATAAGGCGTTGAATCGACGTTCTAGTTGCCTTTTTAAGTAACCAAAAGATTGGAGGGCGACTAGGCTTCCTCTCCCACCCCCCCCCCCCCTTTTTTATATCAAAATCGTCAAATCAAAACTAAGAGAAAGCCATTTATCAAAAAAAAAAAAATATGCAAATTTCGTTTGAAGTATTCATGTGCGGAGAGCCAATATCAAATCATTCATTAATTCAAAAACGTTCAGAAATTAAAGAAAACAAGTTTTTTTTTAACTGAAAGTAAGGAGCTACATTAAAACTTAAAACTAACAGAAATTACTCCAAATTTGAAAGAGGCTGTTCCCTCCTCAATACCCCACTCTTTATGTTAAAGTTTTTTACTGTTTCAAAAGTAAATTTGTGAGAAAGAGTCAAACTTTGAGGAGAGAAAGAGTGAGGCATTGAGGAGGAAACAGCCTCTTTCATATGTGGAGTAATTTATATTCGTTTAAAGTTTTAATGTAGCTCCTTACTATCAGTTAAAAAACTAGTTTTTTTATTTAATATTTACAGGCATAATCAACGTCAAGACTCATACTTCTTCATATTTCTCTATTTCATTAAGCAACATTTTAAGCTTTAGTCTGACAAAATTTTTAGTGACAAACCCCCACATATCCGTAGTAAAAATATAGGAATTTAAAAGCTCGTTATGTAAGTTAATTCGTTAGTTACGTATATTTTTTACTAATAAAAACGTTCGTAAAAAATAAAAGTCCTAGTTGCCTTTTTAAGTAACCAAAAGATTGGAGGGCAACTAGGCCTCCTCCCCTACCCCTTTTTTTTACAAAATCGTCAAATCAAAACTAAGAGAAAGCCATTTATCCAATAAAAATTAATATGCAAATTTTGTCTGAAGTATTCATGTGCGGAGAGCCAAAATCAAATCATTTATTAATTCAAAAACGTCCAGAAATTAAATAAAAAAACAATTTTTTTTTAAACTGAAAGTAAGGAGCTACATCAAAACTTAAAACGAACAGAAATTACTCCATATATGAAAGGGGCTGTTCCCTCCTCAATGCCCCACTCTTTACGTTAAAGTATTTTACTGTTTTAAAAAGTAAATTTGAGAGAAAGAGTCAAACTTTAGCGTAAAGAGCGAGACATTGAGGAGGGAACAGCCTCTTTCTATGCGGAGTAATTTCTATTCGTTTTAAGTTTTAATGTAGCTCCTTACTTTCAGTTAAAAAACTTGTTTTTTTATTTAATATTTACAGGCATAATCAACGTCAGGACTCTGATATTAAGCAACATATTTCTTCAAAATATAAAGATGTAACCGAACTTACAAGCAAAGATCTGAAATCTGATTACACTGAAAAACAAGCATGAAGTTTTGGAGAACAAAAGAAACGGACAACATAATAAGTTTGTTCAAAATAATTTGGAAACCAAAATAAATTTTTAAAATATTGTTACCAACTACAATCCTGCATAATCGGCCAGATTTTAGCCAGATAGCCAGACTCAGCCAGCAATTACAAACAACGACTTTTTGAAAGACACAAACATCAATTGTTTTGAACACCTACTTAATAATAATAAAAAAAGAAAGAGAGAGAGAGAGAGAGAGAGAGAGAGAGAGAGAGAGAGAGAGAGAGAGAGAGAGAGAGAGAGAGAGAGAGAGAGAGAGAGAGAGAGAGAGAGAGAGAGAGAGAGAGAGAGAGAGAGAGAGAATCAAAAGAATACCATTGCCAACTAGAACATTTCACCGTAATGTTAAAGTTGACCAAAAATATAGACAAACAGGTCAAAATGATTTGTTATCTAGTGAAATAATTAGTACTGAATATAGCGAAACTGAAAATTAAAATGAAAATATCACTGACTCAAGCTTCCCTTTGATCGTCAATTTGTATACTCATAAAAGATCGCCGGCCCCATGTCTAAATACTTGTCTTAAATCTATTCTAGTCCATCATTGTCAAATACTAGTAATGCTAAAATATCAGAATTTAATTTTATAAATGCATGGTTCAAGTTCAGGACAGTATCTAAATTTAAGCCTGGCTAAAAATTTGAACCAGAGACTTGAATCATGTGTGTTTGCAATTACTATTCAGGATCATGGCTGCCCTCAGCTGTATTGTGGATATTTTATTATGATAAACTATCGCTTTCCGAACAAATCTTCTTCAATCTTCTAAAGAAAGAAATTAAACTAATTATTGGGGTGGGGGGCAACTGCCCTGGAATTGATATTTGAACTGATGCAAAAAAAAGTTTTACTCAGTCAGCTATACTACTTTCGCTAAAATATTTAGATATTCGTTTTAAAACAGTTGAAAAGGATCGTTTAAACGAAGCTTTTAAAACAATTTTTACAAAATCCTTTAAAAAAAATGCTTAAAAATTCGTTACATGGTTTCATTAAAATATCTAGTTTTTATAAAATTAGAAAGCTATTCGATAAAGAAATTTTCTACCCCATTTTTCGCCAGATTGCACTTGGTTGGTTGGCAATCAAGTAAGGATATTTCCTCATTCAAGCGCATTTTTCTCTTTCCCTTTTAGATTTTCCTTTTTAATTAAAAAAAAAAGTTTTGACTATTTTCCTATTATATTCATTTCCCTAACGATAAATTTATAATAAAAAAGAAGGGAAATAAAAAGAGAGGAAAGCCTTATAAAAAATAGGGAAAGCTTTGAAAACACACCTTATTCTCAGGGGTTTTTTAATTTTGGCTTTTCCATTATATCTCAAAGCGTCCATTACATGGTGCAAAGTAGCCAATGATAGATTTATCATGCATGCTTCCTGCAGCCGTTCTCCTTTTGATTGTGCTTTGGCTGTTCTTTCAGCTCCGGCCAGGTCACAGAAAGCAATTTGATGAATTTTGCCAACACTGCCATCTTTGGTTGATTGGGGAACGACACGTATTTGGAATATGGAATGGGATCGGGAACTGCTGCGGTTTAGATTTGTAGAAGCATATCGCAAGTTTTTTATTCCCACCTGAAAAATTGTGAAAAGGGGGATTTGAGACATGATAAATTTTGTTCTCACAATGGCCGTTAGTTTCAAACACTGCCAAACTTGCGTTTAGCGTATAAAAAATAGAGCAATAAAAAAGCTAAAGGAAAATATACTAATCTAGATAGATGAAAAAAATGAAACCAAGGAAAAATATCGAAATGTTAAACATGAAACATCAAAATATCGAATGTTGAATATGAACTATCAAAATTTTGAATTTTAAATATTGAATTTTAAAGTAAAAAATATCGAAATATAAAACTCGAAACATCAAATATTGAATATCAGCTATCAAAGCTGTTTAATTTTAATTATCGAATGCAATCAGGAAGAGTTGCTGTTTAGATTTGTATAAGGCACATCATAAATTTCTATCTCCATCTGAAAATTGTAATAAAGGAACGTTTGACAAGATAAAATCTTATTCGCACAATGACCGTAACTAACAAACACTTTTCATAAAAAAAAAACAAATAAAAGAATAATAATTGGAACCGAAAAAAATAGACTAATGTAGATAAACGAAATAATAAATAATAATTTATTTGTTACCCGCTTGTTTTGACAATTTAAGCGGAGTAAAAACATTAAGGAAAGAAAAACAAAATAACACAAACAATACAATTAATACAGTCTAATCAAAGGGTGGTAAGGACCCAAGCGTTGACAGGCAACTAGCATAGAGTTTTTTTTATAAACAAAAATAATATCAGTAACACAAAACTTTCTGATAATCTTCTGATTTCTATAAGAACGCTCGCAACATTGCGAATGATCGCAATATGTAGAATAAAGTCTGGATAAAGCCTTTCGTGAAAATCTGCCTCGGATCGGGACAATTTTCGCGTACCCAAGTTTAAGCTTACTTTTAATATCATTAAGCCCACAAGATCGAAAAGCCGATAAAGATGAACAAATACTAATACCAAGCCACCGAATCGAAGAAACGAGCTTAACTGAAAAATAACCACAATCAAGATCACTTCTTTGATGCTTAGCATTAAAAACTAAATATTCACATTTTTCAGTATTAAGTTTGAGGCCGATTTCCTCAAAAGACTTAGAAACAAGCTGGGTCGATTTAATTAGTCGACTTAATTAGGCTAGATTTAGTGTGGCTGATCGAAAGTAAATCATCTGCATATGCAATATACGAATGATTAGTTAGGCCTAAAAAACATGATGGATTAATACGTGGCAAAACAGAATAAAGACAAGCATTAAACGGATAAGACTCCTCCTTGCCTAAGACCAGAACGGATAGGGATATTACCAACGTAGGTGTCACCTGACTTGAGTCGAACATGTGAATTAGCATACCAAAAACGAAGAGTTGATATAATAGACACATTTGCACCAAGTTGGATTAAAGAGTACCAAAGTTGGCTATGGCATATTGAATCAAAAGCTTTTGTAACATCGAGTGCACAAAAATGAACCTCAAAACCATTTTTAGGCGCGTCAAATAATACTATAGCACGATGAGCATGTTGGCATCCTATATACGGCTTGAAGCCAAACTGATTAGACATATAATCTACATTAGACAGGAGATCAGGGAGCAAAACATATTCAAATACTTTACTTAAAGTACTAGCAACCGTAATAGGCCTATACGAAGCGCAACTAGTTGGATCCTTACCACGTTTCAAAATTGACGTAATGTTACCAACTAAAAACGAATCAGAGACTAAAGAAGAGCATAAACACGTCTGAAAAAGTAACTGCAAGTGATAAACTAATTCCTCTGATTCGATATTGAGGAGAACAGCACTGATGCCGTCTATATCATAAGATTTCGATTTAAGTCTCTCTACACTTCTTTTGACACGGTCAACACAAACGGAAGGGTATATGACCTTGAATGATTTTCTTAGGCAACAGGCTAGAACAGAGCTTGACAAAACGAAAATGGACCGCATATATCACTGTATCGAAAATGTTACTATAATGATTGATCCATGATACATTAGGGATTCGGTCGGCCGTAGGCAACCTATCGAACTTCGCGACATTAATCACTTTTTTCCACTGGCTAGGAGTCTTAGGAAATTCGGCACCATTATACCTAATTTTTCGAAGATAGAATTTAAAATCAAGCTTTGTTCTTTGTTTAATATCGAAAACATTACCCCTTAAAGGGCGGCCGCAAGCTATCCAAATTTTTAACCACAATTTAGCCCGATTTTTTATTGATTTGAGCTCTGGGTCATTCTTCCAAATTGAACTTCTTGTTTGTGCTCGAAAGCGACAAAGGGGAACAGCTACCTCTTCAGACCTCTTTAAGCACGAAACAATGTGGCTATAATAAATATTAAGCTGAATTCTGGTTTGTGGGGACCCAACAGTTGTACACAACAGATTAAAAGGGACTTTAATCGTTGATAGAAAGCAAACAAGTGTGGAAAAATAAAGAGGTCAATCAGCTTTGTTCCATTCTCTTTTAGAAATCCACTTCCTAGAATTAGGACGAAGGTTCTTTTCAACAGTAGCATTAAGGGTAACAGTGAGGGATAAGGGGAGACGGTCATAATCACGCTCATCCTGATCAACATGGACTTCGCCACAGATGAGACCAGAAGAAACGATACAATGGTCAATGTCCGAAAGTGAGCCACTATTATGGATATATGAATGGGAGGCATCTTTCTTCAAAATTTTGTAACTATTCGGTAGGGAATCTAAAAGAAGCTCAGTCCGCACTGATGAAGAGTTAATGTTACAGTTCAGATCACCGATCAATGACCAATCCAGTCCATTACTCTCAATGCCACTCAAAAGACTTTTTACTAATACGCAAGATTTTGTAAATTTAGTTAAACATCGGAGGGATTTTTGGTCGCAGGGGAGATAAACATTAATGAGGACAAGGTTGGCAAGACGGGTAGCAATATAACAATCACTCTCGTGATAACATAAAGGGGGTGGTGAAAACAGCGTCTTTTTTATTAAACATACTATGCCACCTGATGGTCTGCCAGAGGTTTTGCGACTTTTAGAAAAAACTAAGTGTTCGTTACTTCTCCTTAGGGAGTTTAAGCTCACTATAGGTAGGAAATGTTCCTGGAGGAATAAAACATCAAAATTTTCTAATGTCTGATCTAAAAAAACGTCTTTATCCTTAGTACCGTTAATATTGAACGAACAAATAGTGAAGTTAGTCTTAGCACTCATTTTCTTGCATAGGACGATCGATTCGACAGAAGTTCACGAAGAATTCGGCATTTCATTGAGAATGACACATAATTGCCTTGACAGTTCGCGCATTTTGGTGCAGCCTGGCACGGAGAATCTGGCGAGGATTTATGTTGCCCTGCGCAACGGGAGCAGCATTTTTCTTTATCACAATTTGATTTTAAGTGATTTGGTGATTGGCAATTATAACAGCATTTGGGTGGGCGTTGGAATTCGTAAACTCGATATATCTCATACCCAATCTTTATACCAAGTCGAAGTGCATTAGCGAGCTCAACAGCGTTTTCAAAAAACACTCTAACAGCCAAAGAACTGCCTATTCGTTTCGCATGAGTAATATTGTCGCTATCAATTAACATCCCCTCATCAAAACTGGTCGGTATACCTTTAATGATTCCAATATATTTCGTTTCTTTTACTTTGACGTCACAATCTCTCATTACAGACGGAACGGCATTGCAAAAGTTCCTTGCAGCAATCTTGTCAATTCGTACCACCAGCTTATCGCCAGAGGGCTTAATGCTATGAATACATTCATGACCTGGAATAGAGTCTATTATTTCGCGACGCTTGGCAGGATTATTTAATTCCGATGGGACTTTAGCAATAACAACGGTCGTCAGATCGTGATTCAATGACTGAGGGCCAGGGCTGCTAAGAGGGGGAAATTTAAGATCATACGACGAAATCTTCTCATGAATTTGCTTAAGTTCCGAATCAATGTTTACAAGCTTTGAGGCGAAGCTAGAATAAGCCACAGCAGGAATAACAGGAACCTCGGTAGGCAAAATAATCACGTATGTAGGCAAAGACAAATTTTCGTTGTCGCAGTTCTGGAAGATTTCCATCATGTCCTTAATGTGATGGTAATTAGCTTGATCGCCTTGGCGTCTTTGTACACATTCACCCTCGTAAACACGAGACCAAAGTTCTATTTTAGCCGTCATAATAGACTTGTCATCGAAAAAACCAACAGCATGGTTAGCAATAACTTTATCACTTACTCCTTCCTTAAGATTAGATTGCACAAAATTCAACACCGACGAATGTACATATTCCGTCATAATGGTATAATTAACTATTATATGGACAATTAGCCAAAGTCCAAAATCAAATCAGTTTATTACTCACCATACTGTCAAACAGCTGTCACATCCGATTAAATTAGCTCAAAATAATCCTTTACAAAGTAAATGAATTTGTTATTTTCAGTGTGAGATAATGTCCGTGCAATATCTTCAACATGTAGGTCAGTAAGTAGGGATTATACGTCACTATAATCCCTATTGCGAAATTTATTTATTTTTTTATATGTTTTTCTCTTCACATAAAACTTACTGAATTAATAATGTCCAAGCAGTATCCGATTTAGATGATGACACTTTGAACTCTGAAATACCAATCAATAAAGGTTGGCCAAGAATTGAAATATCGAGGGATAGAATGTCAAAAGTATAGAAATGCTAAATGGGAAATATTTGAATGTCAAACTTAAAACATTGAATGAGCTCCAGAACTGCTGTGGTTTAGATTTGTAACGACATATCGTAAATTTTTATCACCGCCTGAAAAATTTGAAAAAAAAACGGGCTTGAAATAGGATGGAGTTTTTTTTTCTCAAGATAACCCTCACTGGAGAAAATTTACCTTAAAAAAATTGAAGCAATAAACCAAAAAAATAAAGGTCGATAAAAAAAACTACCTAAGATACAAAATATATATAAAAACGTAATAAGCACAGTAAGGAACCTCCCTAATGAAAGACAACTAGATAAAAAGCATGCAACAATTCCACAAAATTGAAAATATACAAAATCATCGAAAGGAAATAATCGAACGAAAAATAATGAGAGAGCCTATGCATGAGTAATGAAATAAACAACTTAAGATGGTACTAAACGTTAACAACAGAAGCAAAATACGGTATAAAACCTCTCATATACGCGTCAGTTGCACAATGAATTGGAGTGACAATCAGCCTTTCTCCCTTAAAAGGCAAAATAGTACTTGTATGGTATACGGCCTACCACTCAGGTTGGACACAAAATAGAACCGTTTTTTTTTTTCGTTAACTTCTTTTAGCTTAGCGTGAGGCAAGACAAATAGAAGTGACAGAATAGATAAAAAAAAATATGTAATTTGAGCTATATATTTGCAAATTAGGGGGTGGGGGTGGGTGGGGTAAAGTATTTGGACAGTGTGAAATTTTAATAACAATTCTTATTCTGCATATTATGAAGTAAATAATATGCAGAATAATTATATATGACAAATTAGGCCTCCAGACCCATTATATTTTAACAACCCCCCCCCTCCATGTTCAAAATTTAAAGTGAGAAGTACTCAAATTGATTCAGTGATTCAGCATCAGAAAAACATATTGGAAGAACATTGGGTAGGGCGTATATCATACAAGTACCACGAAATCTTACTGGGTTGGAGGAGGTACAATTCCTGGGTCTAAAATTTGAAGATTTTCGTCCAAAAGTGATACAAATGGCATAATTCAGTCGTGCTTTGTGAATTGCGAAAAACCGAAGGGCTTTTTTGAATTACTCCAATTATTGCAGAATTTCCCCTAGTCACGCCAAAAACAGGTAAAGCGCATGTTCTAATAAAGGTAAAAATAATAAATATAAGTATATGCAAAAAAATGGTCTACTGGGTATCTGAAATTTATGATACTTAAGTAGAGTAAGGGATATATTTGCCTATTTTTTTACACTATCAATGTAAATATATTACGAAAGATTAGATTATCAGATACTATTAAAACTTTTAGAGTGAGAAGTACTCAAATTGAGGTAGAAAAGAAGGAGAGGGTAAAAAGATGTAGAACACTTTAGGAAATTGGAAATGATAACTGAGGATGTATTCTCATCGCAAGGGTGTATCCATGATTTTTCTTCAGGGGGAGGGGGAGGCGGGGGCACAGAAATAAAATAAAAGAGCACAGAAAACGTGTTGGTGAGCATCTTTGTTTTTATTGTTTTAAAAAGTAGAATTGTGAGAAAGAGTCAAAGTTTAGCGTAAAGAGCGGGAGATTAAGAAGGAGACAGCCCCCTTCATATTCGGAATAATTTCTGTTAGTTTTAAGCTTTAATGTCGCTCCTTACTTTCAGTAAAAAAAAAATTGTTTTCTATAATTACTTTTTATTTAATATGGTTAAAAGTCGAAGAAGATGGTCGGTTTATTATTTTTTGTGCAGTTTATATCCCTTCAGAGCCAAGCTCGTACAACGAGGATACGTGGTGTATATTAGAAGATGAAAAACGTAAATTTTCTATTCAGTTTCCTTCCGATTCGTTTTGTCTTATGGGGGACTTTAATGGTTATGTTGGGGTTACTCCAGATCTTTTGATGTCACATCATGCCTGTATGGACGAAGCTGCTTGGGTGGTGTGGGATGATTTGGTAACTCATCTCCCTCCGAGGCCAAGTAAGGACCATAGTAGACGGAAGGCTAATTGGGGGTCGTAACATTTCAGACTTTTGTGTAATGAAAATTTTTCTTATATTGAATGGAAGAGTTGGAAAGGATTGAGGTGTGAAAAATTTTACTTGTTTTTCAAGAGCTTCTCCAAGTGTGATTATTATATTTTGGTGAATGTTCCTCTTTCATTGCCTGGTTTTGCACAATCGTTTTTCAAAATTTGCTGTTTTTTGTGATATGTGAACGGAATGTCTCACTTATATGACAAAAAGCCACCACGACCAAACATAATTCAAATTAAAAACATAGAAGCCACAAAGAATCAAACTCACTCAAAAACTTCCATGCACAATCATATCTATATTTTAAATATTTTGGGATTTTGCGGGAAATAAATACATAAATAAAATAATGACGAACTAAAAAAAACATCTTTCCTCTTTTGTGTTTTTACTTTCTTTTTAAAAGGAACTCTCAGAGGAACTAAGAGGATTTAAAAAAGCACAAAAATAAATCCAATTTGCCGATTTTCATCTGATTTTTATCCTTCCTCTTCTTTAGTTTTTTCAACTTACATTACATATATTCTTTAGTTTTATCGTTTGACATGGCCTATTTATATTTGTGGCTTTTTTTTCAATTTTTCCTGGAAATTACTATATAGTATAATTAATATAATTACTATATATTAATATAATTATATTTTTGTAATATGCTAAACTGGTAGCAAATAATAATAAAACTAGTGGCAGTGTTTGCCTCTCTTGTGCCCAGGGCGAGATCTTGATTAGTCACAAAAGGCAATGTCAGGCTCTTTAAGATGCTTCATTTGGTGCAATAAATCGTATCCTACCTGAATAACTTGGTACGCCTCATCAGCGCTACGTACAAGTATTTCTTGCATGTTCTTGATGAAGAAACACCCTTTCCCTTCTTCTGCCAATTTCAGAGGGGCTGTGAGCACTCTTTCTTGTTTATCTTTCTTCATTGCCAACACATCGTAAATCTGATCATTGTAGATTTCAACCACTGAAATCCAAACTGTAGACATCCAATCGGTTGTCAAGGTTACGCTTCCACTATCCCGGGATCTCTGGGATATATCTATGGAGTTTTGAGGGATTTGGCGTTTAGCTATTAACGGAACTAGAAAGGAAAACCATTTTTGTTACTTAGTGAACGCGAGAAAAATAAAAACCTCTATTCACGAGGTTCTTAAGAATTTAGAGTTTAGCTATTAACTGGGCTAGAGAAAAATAAAAAGTAACCACGAGGTTCTTAAGAATTCAGTGTTTAGTTATTAACTGGACAAGAGAAAAATAAAAACCTCTATTCATGATGTTCTTGGAATTTAGTGTTTAGTTATTAACCGGGCTAGAGAAAAATAAAAATCTTTATTCACGAGGTTCTTAAGAATTTATTGTTTATTTATTAACTGGACTAGAGAAAAATAAAATCCTCTATTCCCGAAGTTCTTGAGAGTTTAGTATTTAGTTATTAACTGGACTAGAGAAAAATAAAAACCTCTATTCACGAAGTTCTTAAGAATTTAGTGTTTAGTTATTAACTGGACTAGAGAAAAATAAAAAACCTCTATTCACGATGTTCTTGAGAATTTAGTGTTTAGTTATTAAGTGGACTAGAGAAAAATAAAAACCTCTATTCTCGAGGTTCTTGAGAATTTAGTGTTTAGTTATTAATTGGACTAGAGAAAAAAACTTTCTATTAGTGAGGTAGATAAAGTCTAAACTTTTCTGGTCTTTCTAAACAAGGGAATTCAAAATTGAATGCCCTTCATTTTAGTAACAGATCTCCAAATTTGAACATCCAATCGATTTTTAACCAACTATTGACCCATATTAGGTATATTACTACCTGAAAACCGCAGTTTTTCCAAATTTCTCTTTTGTTTATCTCAAAATTATGAGGGTATCACGGCAGTATCACATTTTCGTCAGTGTTGCCATGTTTAATCGTAAAAATAAATAAAAATAATACGTTCAATTAGACAAACTTTTTGATCACAAAAATTCAAAATCTAAAGATATATTAATTCCTAAGACAACTACATCTTAAAGGTAAGCCCCGCCTAAGCCCCGCCTTCTTGAGCTGTTGGGGGCTATGTGTTTCTAGCTTATCCAATCAAAAGATGTTAATGTACTGTATCGGATTAACGGCGTTTCTTGACAACTAGGTTCCTTGAATCGGCTACGAAGTTTGTTACTACAGACGTGTTTGATCTCTGGGTCTCGTATTAGTAAGTTGAGGACAAACCGACTGAAACACCAAACAGGACAAAAAAAGAGGTTAACGGACAGTCTGATTCGGAGGATTGAAAAGACTGGGAAATTCCACGCCATGAAAGATCTTTCTGATCAAAATTATCAAGTTTTTGGATGAGAGCCATATTTTTTTTTTTAGTGTTGCTGCTTTGAACCAGGAAATTAAATAGACCAATATAATTATTTAAATCCAAAAACGCCTTTCATTCGTAGAAATTCAAACATCAAAATCTATTTTTGATGTTTATATAGTACATTTTGAAGACTGAAAGTAACAAACAAATTAAAATAAAACATTTTAGTCCCCCCTCGGATCATCTTAGGTCAATTTATACCTGATAACCGCGGTTTTCTGACTTTTTTTTCTAATTATCAGGTTTTTTTATGATGACCACATTTTCGTCAGTGTTGCCACTTTGGACAAATAAGTAAGTCAACAAGATTATTTAAACCCGACACCGCTTATCATTCGTAAAAATTCAAAGATCAAAAACCTGTTTTTGATGTTTGTACTGTTCCTTTCGAAATCTGTACGGCAATTTGTACGGCAAAGTCACGAAATTTGTACGGCAAAGTCAGGGACCTAGGAATCAGTTTAGCAGAGCACAAGAATGCAGCATAGAGTTTCGAGTGAGTCAAGGGGGAAAGTTTAGAGAATTTTTAGAATTTCAGGTTATTGAATACCATTTGAATAACAGTAGTCACTATTCGGCCACTAATTGAAAGGCTTAATCAATAAAAAGACGTGAATTGAATGCAGATCAGAAAAATTGAGAAGACTGGAAAATCCAGGCCATGAAGGATCTTGCACATCACTTGAATCCAAAGAACAGTAAAGGCAGAGGATTACTAGAAATATCGGAAGTAATAAATACCAGATCTCATCTGGTGAAAACGATATTCTGACCTTAAATAACGGAAGATCGACTTAAGAGCTGTCATTTTCGCCAGCATCGCCATTTTTAACTGTAAAGACAAATTAACAAAGAAATTAATGAACTCTGCCCTTTCTGTCCATAGGTCAAACCATTACATCTTCATGGAAGTAGTTTTTATATATATATATATTTTTTTTTTTTTAGCATGATTTCTGCTATTTTTGTGTGTTAAGATTGGCAACCTTTACTCCCAAAAAACATCATAACTGTATATTACATATAGAATTCACAACTTTTAAATTTTTACAGAGTGGAGCCCATAAAAAATGACTTTTTTTTGTAAAAAAAGATTAACAGAAGCAAACATTTTATTGTGGTTTGTTGGATTTTATGGATTTTATTTGATTTCACAAAGATAAAAATTTGTGTTTTATTGTCCAACATTAGCAGACAATTTTGACGGATCATTTCAAAATTGTTCTTAAATTGGTAAATGTTTAGTCACTACAATCAGTAATCAATCACAGGTTTGATCCAGGCGCCTCGCTACTGGATGACATTTGTCATTCGGCCACTGAAGTTGTTCACAACACTCCCAACATGTCATTCGGATTACTTTCTTGACGGTTTATCTCAGGTTATCAATTGTGTCTGGGTTTTCCCCATACAATATTTCCTTTAAGGAGCCCCAGAAAATGTAATCTAGCGCACTCAGGCATGGGGGATAGGATGGCCATGCATTGTTAGTCCTCTCCAAATTCGGATACAAAGAAAGTGTTTCTAGTTTACAATATGCTCGCTTATCGTCTGTTTGATTGCGTTCAGTCTTGCTAGTTGTAGTTTGTTGACTTTTGTAACCTGGCTTTAGTCTGCAGTTAAAAAGTCTGCACTTCATAGAAAAATGGCTAATAATTACTGAGAATAATTGAGCGCACAGGTTTGATGGAAATACTTGCTGCAGCAGCTATCGGACAAACCTGTGGGACGATTGTTCCAATCAATCCTTGACGTCTTGAACACAAACGGGCAGTCCTGAAGATACCTATGAGTCACAATGGCTTTCGTTTTTATTGAGCAAAGTTCCACTGTTTTAAAGCTTTTCGTCCAAATGTGCGATCATATGTCAAATAAGAATTCTCTGCCCCAAATATTCGGGTCGAAACTGCTTCTTAACAAGAATAGATAACTTCCTTGTAAACACATCCTTTTTGCTTTTTTCCGTCGAAAATTATGGAGGTGGTCCATCTTGGTGTCAGATAATACTTACAAGTTTCTTTTTTAACAAACCAGGAAAAGAAAATAATTTCTCTAGGAAACAAAATTCTATACGTTTGTTCCTCTTTTTACCCCCCCCCCTCCTTTGTATGTACTTGCGTCAGTTTCCACTTAGCCATATCAAACAATCCACTTCCATCTTCTCTGACCCAAGAATTTGAATATTTTTTTAACGCACTACATAGACCTACAGGATTCAGAAATTTTTGCAAGTCTATGTTTCATCTCTGATTTAGAGAACTAATTAAAATTAGGGCACTCTGGATACCTGGATAACGAATTGTTAAACTCACCCGCTAACTGAGACTTGGATTTTGAATCTTCTATTGGTTTCACAAGTGACGAGAACAAAGAGATCTCTTCCAAGACTTCCGAGTCCGTAAGTATTTTATAGCTATTATCCCTGAAAACATGAAAAAGTATGAAATTATGAAAGAAAAAAAAAATTTCCAAGATGGGTAATTTTTGGCAGAGTAGTTTTCCGTAAGGGGGATATCTGCTTGGGAGAGGGGAATTCTCCGAGGATGGAATTATCCACAAAGAGACCTTTCCGAATTTTCTTAAAATTAAAGAATATTACTGTAGTTAATCGGCTGGGAGGAGTTGAACTTTCCGCGGGGAGAATTTACACCTTGGAATTTTACTCATTGGCGTATTTCTCACGAAAAAAAACTTTCTTTGAATTTCTATTGAGATTACAGCTAAATGCAAAGAACAATACCTGACTGGTCGCTCGTAGAAATATACACATTGACAATCTGTTTATTCCACAAGACGAGTAAACCTTCAAAGGAGAGCTGCATCTCCTTAAGCTGCTGGGTGACATATATTTCAGCTGATTTTTTGCAAACATTATTTTTATTTGCACTAACTATAACCAAATACTTTTTTTCCCAAAAAATTTGAATAGCTTATTTTTTCCAATTTTTTGGAATAAATATAATTGACTTGACTTACTTGACTTAAGTCCCGTCCGGCCTTTGTGGCTGTATTGGGGCATCTTCTCTTCTGAACAAACGATGAATATGGCAACGGTAGTTCGATCCATCTGGCGCTAGACGAAGCAGCTGGGGGAGGCTATTGGCCGGGAAGTTGTCGGTCCATCTCTTACGAGGTCGGCCTCTGGGGTGCGGGCCGTGAACCCGTCCTTCTAATGTGATTTTTGGGAGCTGGTTGGCCGACATTCACTGGATATGGCCAAGCCAGCGGAGTTGCTGGCTTCTGACCCGGTCCATGATGGTGCGGGGACAACGGAGTAGTTTTCGGAGGTCTTTATTTGAGACTCGGTCAATGTAGGTGATCCCTGCAATGCGCCTAAGGCATTTAGTTTCAAATGCGGAGATTCTTTGCTCATCATCAGCCTTTATTGACCAGGTTTCGCTTGAGCATAAAGCAATTGGGATTATGAGAGAGTTGAAGAGTCGCACCTTCAGAGAAGTTGACCGAGTCTTGTTTTTCCAGATTGGCAAGAGGTTCTTGAAGCTGGCGTCTTCAAGAAGAGGTTCTTGAAGAGGTCCTTCAAGAGGTTCTTGAAGCTGGCACCTGACAGGCCAAGTTTGATCGTTTGATCGATTTCGAGCAGTCGTTATCAGAAGTTAGGAGGCTCTCTAGGTAGACGAAGGAGTCAACATTTTCTACTGGCTCTGCTTTTATTGTTAGCTGCACGTTTCTTGAAGTAGGGTCTCCAGACACCCGCATAACCTTGGTTTTGGCAATATAATATAATTGCATAAA
This sequence comes from Artemia franciscana, assembly GCF_032884065.1. NCBI lineage: Eukaryota > Metazoa > Arthropoda > Branchiopoda > Anostraca > Artemiidae > Artemia > Artemia franciscana. The sequence goes on from NC_088870.1 coordinate 54,009,280, forward strand.
TTATAAGCATAATTGCAATTTGTTTAATTGATTGTTATGCAATATAGCTGTTTAATTGTTTGTTTGTAAATCTGTTCAAATTTATCAGTTAACAACAATCCAATGGAAAATGTTTTACACAGACCTTCTTTGTGATTTGACGTTCATTTACGATTTAATTCAAATTAAGGAGAAAATTAAAATAGCGGCACTTTTACCCTTGAAATTAAGGGGAAAATTAAGATTAAACGGAAAGTTAAGGTGATTAACGTTTCAGCCTTGAAAGCTTTTGACAGAAAATTTCACTTTAGTGCAAAGGTAAATATATAACATCATTTACAACCCCATAAAACTCGTAAAATTCAAGCAAAATAGCGGTGGCGATTAATACTTTACTTATATAATAAATAACTATAATATAATACATGAAAAATTACCGATATCCCAGTTTTGTCAGGTGAAATTTACCACTTATGTTTCCGGTAATTTTAGCTTTAGACAAAAAATTACCATTTTTGAGACACAAACACAAAAAAAAAACTTCAAGAAAACCCCCCCAAAAAAAAATCATCTAAAGTTTATTAGAACATGTTTCATGTTTTTGAACTAGAAAAATGTCGAAGAAAACTCTAACAATAACAATAAAATACTGGAAAACTACCGCCCAATGACCTATTCTGTCATCAATTCAAACTCAATATTCGCCAACGTGAGGATTTTGTCACTGAAGATACACTCCACTACCCCCTTAATTTCCTCCTTGAAAGCCTCCAGGGATTCTTATTACCGGATATATTTTCGTTAAAACACGTTAAAACGAGTTCAAAATTTCAAAGAACTCCAATTGAATTTTAAACGATATAATGGCAAAAATGAAAAAAAAGAATGTTGTTTTACAAAAGTTATTTCTAACCGAAAACAGCGACCCTTTGAGGCAAAGAAAGTTTACTAGCTTCTACCTCCCCATCTACTCAACCGACAAATCGATAAGGACAGCTAAGATAAACTTGGTATCATCTCTTTTAAGCTTGCTAAAATTTAAGGCGTGAGGCTATGGGGGAAACTTAATACCATCTTGTGCTCTGCTCCAGGAGAATTCTGTGAAGAAAACGTTAAAAGATATAAAATACCGAATAATGTAGCCTAATATCCAGCCTTCACATGGCGTGGATAATGTCAATAAGGTTTTACGAAAAGTGAAGCTTTGAAGTCGTAAGGCCACATATACAAAAGTTTAATATTCCAAAGAATTCGGGTTTCTCTGCATATATTTCTTTGACTTTTCTTTAAAGAAAAAGGAATTGTTCTGTTTAAAAACAGTTTTATTAACTTTCAGAATGATTCCTAGCTTATTTTTGCTAGACTTTATCAAAGAATTTGAACACTACAGATCGAGTTTTTTTAGTGTTGGAATTTACAAAGGATTTCGTTAAAACGGCTAAAGTTATATTAAAATACAAAAATATAAATATATTAAAATATATCTAATACAAATAAATTGAAAAATATATGTATATTAAATTTGATATTAAAGTTGTATTATAATACAACTTTACAAAATTTTGTAGAAGCTAAATGAGCAGGTTATAAGCCGTTTCCCCCTCGCTCCCCTAAAAATCTCATGGCTAACAAGATCTAAGTTGTGTCCAGGACAAGAGTAAAGATAATATGAACGTTCATCCTTGACAACAGCTTACCTTTCTGGTTTTAAATACTGTCCAGTAGTCAAAGTTGGTCCCAGTGAGTTGAAAATTACGTCGATTGATCGTGGAAGAATACCAATATCTTTGGTAGTACCCTGTAAAAGATGTGTTATTACTAATTTACTAGTTATTTTTATTTAATTTTACTTCCATTATGTTTTATTTTATTTTTTATTTACTGTTATTACTAATTTTACTAATTTGCCAGTAACTCAATAGACTTACCGGCTCAATAAGTGATATCTTAACGATAACTAAAAATAGAAGTTCAAAAAAGATGTAGCTACAAAAATTACAGACAACAGAGTTCATATTCAATTTCTATTCTTATTTCTTTGCACATATATATATATATATATATATATATATATATATATATATATATATATATATATATATATATATATATACATAAATATATGTATAAATACATATATCTTTTTTTTAATGTGTTTGTGCTGTTGCATTGGTGATTTCTCTTTTCGTTATATATATATATATATATATATATATATATATATATATATATATATATATATATATATATATATATATATATATATATATATATATATATATATATATATATACATAAATATATGTATAAATACATATATCTTTTTTTTAATGTGTTTGTGCTGTTGCATTGGTGATTTCTCTTTTCGTTATATATATATATATATATATATATATATATATATATATATATATATATATATATATATATATATATATATATATATATATATATATATATATATATATATATATATATATATATATATATATATAGATCATGATTCTGGTCATGAAGATCATTTCTTAGATTTAAATATTAATATTTGTGATAATAATAAATTAAGTTTTAAAATGTATAATAAAACGGATTATTTTGATTTTGAAGTGATTAGTTTCCCATTCCCTGAAAGTAATATACACTCAAATATCACATATTCAGCGTTTTTCTCACAGTTACTTCGTTATGCAAGGATTTGTAGTAATTATATTGATTTTAAAAATAGATGTAAAATCTTAAGCCAAAAATTGATATCAAGAGGGTTTTCTGCAAATAAATTAACTTAGCAATTTAAAAAATTTAGTTTTCATTATAACGAACTTTTAAATAAATATCAAAAGAATTATCTAGAAATACTTAAAGAAATTTTCAACTAATTTCGGAGGTTCGAGAAATGTTGTTGCAGCGCCATTTATTTTGAATTGTGTTTCTAATTGAGCGGATTTTTTTAAAAATTAGCCACATGGTAAAGATGAATTCTATAATTGTTTAGTTCATTCAGGTTTTTTGCAATGTGTTAATATTTGCGATTAGGTAAAATTTATTATATTTAGTTTACCTATTGTTGCTAAAAAGAGGGATATATTAACAGGATAAGCTTGTTTTGGTGTTACTTGGTTGTTTTACATTTGCTGTTTTTTTTTCTTTCATAGGCATGTATTTTGGGGGTGATACCTGACACGGGGATGCCATGGATATTCTGTGGTAGCCACAACACTTGGCTGGGTAGAGAATTTAAAGTGGCGAAACCCTATATAGGCCAGTGTATTCTCCTGATGAGCCTTTGTGTTGGGTTGTTGCCTCGGAATTATTTGTCTTTATTATTTTTTCTATTGTTTGGTAAATGACGACTTATACTTATTGACGACATGACTGCCTGTCCATGGATTATTCTTTATGGTTGATTGTGTATGGCTATGCTGTTTGACCTATGTGATTGTATGGATGAGTAGGGTTAAGGCCTCATTCAAGTGCTGGTCTATATTAATCACTAATTTAGGAAAACAGTCTTCCCTTTCTCCTTCTGTCTCTCTCTTTTTTTTTCTTTTTTTTGTGCTGTTGCATTGGTGATTTCTCGTTTCATTATATATATATATATATATATATATATATATATATATATATATATATATATATATACCCTACTGAGCTATCAGTTGCACAAAAGGCACCGACAAAACCTCTCGAAGCAGTGCGGCTGCAGTGATATCTTACCATTGTCGAGTGAATGAAATGTTGGCCTCTTCCAGGTTCCGAGCATACTGCCACCGCAGTGTGTGCTTTGATCGGCCTATCTTCGTCTTCTTTCAGGCTACCACTGATACTCTCTTGAGGGAAGTCTTTCTTCGGGCATGCATAGAACATGACCCAAATATGTCCATCTTCGTTTCTTCATAACTTCGGTCACTAGGGCTGGTACGTTTTCAGCCGAATTTCCCTATTATTATTTTTCTGATGCCAACTGAATTTGAGGATCCTTCGAAGGCAAATGTTTTCGAATCCAAGGATACGTTTCTCCAGTTGTTGGTTCAGTCTACAACATTCACTGGCATACATAAATATAGAAAGCACATTCCTGTTGAACAGGCAAAATTTTAAACAAAGTGAGTACTTGTAACTTCTCTAAATTGGTGTCAGTCTGTTGAAGGCCCCTGATTTTGGGGGGTATTCCATAGTATTTGAGGATTTTAATTTATATATATTTTTATGTATATATATATATATATATATATATATATATATATATATATATATATATATATATATATATATATATGTATATATATGTATATATATGTATATATATGTATATATATATATATATATATATATATATATATATATATATATATATATATATATATATATATATATATATATATATATATATATATCCTCCTGAGCCATCAGTTGCACAAAGGGCACCGAAAAAACCTCTCGAAGCTATGCGGCTGCAGTGATATCTTACCATTGTGGAGTGAGTGAAATGTTGGCCTCTTCCAGGTTCCGATCATACTGCCACCGCAGTGTGTGCTTTGATCGGCCTTTCTTCGTCTTCTTTCAGGCTACCACTGATACTCTCTTGAGATAAGTCTGACTTCGGGCATGCATAGAACATGACCCAAATATGTCCATCTTCGTTTCTTCATAACTTCGGTCACTAGGGGCTGGTTCGTTTTCAGCCGGATTTCACTATTATTATTTTTCTAATGCCAACTGAATTTGAGGATCCTTCGAAGGCAAACGTTTGCGAATCCAAGGATACGTTTCTCCAGTTGTTGGTTCAGTCTACAACATTCACTAGCGTACATAAATATAGAAAGCACATTGCTGTTGAACAGGCAAAATTTTAAACAAAGTGAGTACTTGTTACTTCTCTAAATTGGTGTCAGTCTGTTGAAGGCCCCTGATTTTGGGGGGTATTCCATAGTATTTGAGGATTTTCCATAAGATTTCTCGGTCAACCGAATCAAAGGCCTTTTCTAGGTCAATAAAAAGAAGACACAGCTTTTATTCTATTCCTTTAAGTCTTCAACCAGCATTCTCAGTGTAAAAATTAGGTCTGCACATGATCTTCCAGGTCAGAAGCCGTGTTGTTCATCACGAAGATCTTGGAACAGTTTCTACTGTAGGCGCTCTAGTATAATAATTGACAAAAGTTTACTAGATATCGACACTATGTTAATGCCTTTCCTGTTGCCAAAACAAGCGCGTTCCCTTTTTTGAAGAGCATAATAATGGTTCCTTTCGTCCAGTCACTGGGCACTTTCTGGCCGCTCCATATCTGAGTTAGCAGCTCAACCCAAACTGTCATGCAGTCGCGGACTGAAGTTTTCAGGATCTCAGATGTAATGCCATCTGCTCCTGGCATTCTTCCGTTCTTCAGTTTTCTGACAGCGGCTATGATTTCTTCTGGAGACGGTGGACCTGTTAGGGTTGACTCCAATCATCTCATTGGTTAATCTATAGACTGTTTTCGAAGCTCCCTTCTTTGCTGCTTCTTCCATCAAAGCTGCTTTGTGTTCAATAAATCGCCTTTGTCGGCCCTGGCACTTTTCTTTACTTGTTTGTCTATTTTTCTACATGATTCTTGCAGAACAATCAATTCAGATGCGCCTGAAGCCGACAGTTTCCAGGTTCCTTCGGAGATTCATCTTCCTTTCTTTTTCTTCTAATAGCCTAATTTCTCATCTGCAACCTCTCTGTGCTGGCTTTTCAGTTTCTCCCACATATTTTCGACATCAGTATCTGGTTCTAATTTCGATTGCAGAGTTTCAAATCTATTTGAAAGTTCTAGCAGGAACATTCATGTTGTTTCCTTGTCGTTCAGTTTCTCAACGTTGAAGTGTTTGTGTATTGTCGGTTTATTGTTTTTCTGTGTCATTAACTTTAGATGGATCTTGGCAACCATGGGGCTATGGTCTGATTATATATATATATATATATATATATATATATATATATATATATATATATATATATATATATATATATATATATATATATATATATATATATATATATATATATATATATATATATATACATATATATCATGAAAAGAGAAATCACCAATGCAACAGCACACACATAAAAAATAAAAAAAAATAAAAAAAAAGACAGAAGGAGAAAAGGAAGACTGTTTTCCTAAATTAGTGATTAATATAGACCAGCACTTGAATGAGGCCTTAACCCTACTCATCCATACAATCACATAGGTCAAACAGCATAGCCAAAAACAATCAACCATAAAGAATAATCCATGGACAGGCAGTCATGTCGTCAATAAGTATAAGTCGTCATTTACCAAACAATAGAAAAAATAATAAAGACAAATAATTCAGAGGCAACAACCCAACACAAGGGCTCATCAGGAGAATACACTGTCCTATAGGGTTTCGCCACTTTAAATTCTCTACCCAGCCAAGTGTTGTGGCTACCACAGAATATCCATGGCATCCCCGTGTCAGGTATCACCCCCAAAATACATACCTATGAAAAAAAAAAACAGCAAATGTAAAACAACCAAGTAACACCAAAACAAGCTCATCCTGTTAATATATCCCTCTTTTTAGCAACAATAGCAACAATAGGTAAACTAAATATGATAAAATTTACCAAATCACAAATATTAACACATTGCAAGAAAAAAAAATAATAATGAACTAAACAATTATAGAATTCATCTTTACCACGTGGCTATTTTTTTTAAAAAATCCACTCTATTAGAAACACAATTCAAAATAAATGGCGCTGCATCATCATTTGCGAAAGCTCCGAAATTAGTTGAAAATTTCTTTAAGTATTTCCAGATAATTCTTTTGATATTTATTTAAAAGTTCATTATAATGAAAACTAAATTTTTTAAATTGCCAAGTTAATTTATTTGCAGAGAAACCTCTTGATATCAATTTTTGGCTTAAGATTTTATTTTTAAAATCAATATAATTACTACAGGGCAAATTCAAGATAGGTGCGAACAAATCTGAAAAATAAGTTTAATAAAATATGGCTTATATAAAGCCGATTTAGAATAGTCTTGACTTACATTAGTAGTTGACACTTAGTTACCGAACGCGATTACTAATTTATTTCCGAAACCGGTCCAATAAGAGTAAAAACTTGACCATTTAAACAAATTAGAACCTAAAAGCTATAAAACTTTCTAAGAACTTTTTTTAGGCGGCAAATTCCACATCACATGCTTCAAATCAATTTCCAGACATTCCCGTCTCACTTCAAAACAATTAAAAACAGATGTTGATTCCAAAGGTTAATGTCTTTTATTGAAGCAATGAATTCTCAAGAGTCACGGCTAAATTCGCGCGAAGTCAAGATGACCCTTTGGGAGTTCTGAGAGGCGATTGTGGGAGGTGACCCTTTCCTATCCAATTACCAGATGAGAATACTTTCCTTTTGAAGACTAAATCTGAGATACAAGTGTTGTCACAGTCGATTTAAAACACAGTCCATAAACAGGGGACCGAAAGGGGAGGAAACATTGTCCAAAAACTGGTCCACAGGACCGAAAAACCCTTGAAAATTTTGGGTATAAAAATAAAGATTTTAAAACATAAGAATCTCACAAGCAATTTTTGTGGACCCCCACAGCTGGATCTGTCTACCCAATTGGCGCTCCACAGTGGCCCGTGACACACTTTGCTCAAAACGTAGATGTGTTTACGTAAATTATTATAAACCAATTAAATAGACAAATTTAAAACTACTTCACGAAAAATTTCTACA
>NC_088870.1:54022004-54112083 GCF_032884065.1 Artemia franciscana
ATTATACATTTTAAAATTTAATTTATTATTATCACAAATATTACTATTTAAATCTAAGAAATGATCTTCATGACCAGCGCCATGACTAGGCTCAAGAATAAGCTCTGATGGATATATATTTTTAGAAATATCAATGAAATCCTTACAATTTAAGACCAAAATATCATCTAAATATCTTTTATTATTTGACAAAGCATGTTTTAAATTAATTGGATTATTCTTATACATCATATATTTATATTCTAGTTGACTTAAAAACAAGTCAACTATAAATGGGCTGGCATTCCCCCCCCCCATGGGAATTCCCACAATTTGCTTGTACAAATCACCCCCAAATCTTATATAAGTATTGTATAAAACAAATTCCAATAACTCAAAAATCATATCCAAGCGGTAACATTTCAAGTTAACTGTAGTATTAAAGCAATTTGTCCATATAGCTTTTTTATTATAAATGTCTATTTTTAAGAACCTTTTACTAGATAAGAGGAAAGATTTCTTGATAACAGTTTTTAAATTATCAAACACTACATTAAGTGATAAATTAGTATACATTGTCGCAAAATCGAAAGACTCAATTATATATATAAATATATATATATATATATATATATATATATATATATATATATATATATATATATATATATATATATATATATATATATCTATATATATATATGTGTGTATATATATATATATATGTTTATGTATATATATATGTATATATACATATATATATATGTATATATATATATATATATATATATATATATATATATATATATATATATATATATATATATATACATATATATATATATATATATGTATATATATATATATATATATATATATATATATATATATATATATATATATATATATATATATATATATATATATGTATATATATATATATATATATATATATATATATATATATATATATATATATATATATATATATATATATATATATATGTATATATATATACATATATATATATATATATATGTATATATATATATATATATATATATATATATATATATATATATATATATATATATATATATATATATATTCAGGTTTTTTGCAATGTGTTAATATTTGTGATTTGGTAAAATTTATAATATTTAGTTTACCTATTGTTGCTAAAGGGAGGGATATATTAACAGGATAAGCTTGTTATGGTTTTACTTGGTTGTTTTACATTTGCTGTTTTTTTTTTCATAGGCATGTATTTTGGGGGTGATACCTGACGCGGGGATGCCATGGATATTCTGTGGTAGCCACAACACTGTGCTGGGTAGAGAATTTAGAGTGGCGAAACCCTATATAGGCCAGTGTATTCTCCTGATGAGCCCTTATGTTGGGTGTTGCCTCTGAATTATTTGTCTATATTATTTTTTCTATTGTTTGGTAAATGACGACTTATACTTATTGACGACATGACTGCCTGTCCATGGATTATTCTTTATGGTTGTTTGTGTGTGGCTATGCTGTTTGACCTATGTGATTGTATGGATGAGTAGGGTTAAGGCCTCATTCAAGTGCCGGTCTATATTAATCACTAATTTAGGAAAACAGTCTTCCTTCTCTCCTTCTGTCTCTCTTTTTTTTCTTTTTTTTTTTTTTTTTTCTTTTTTGTGTTTGTGCTGTAGCATTGGTGATTTCTCTTTTCATGATATATATATATATATATATATATATATATATATATATATATATATATATATATATATATATATATATTGTTTAATCAGCCTAATATTTTCTAACTGCTAGGCCTGTTGATTTTTTTTGCAGGGAGTTGTTTATTGTCAAAAAAATTGTAACTTTTTAATCAACTGTTTTGCTATAGAGGCAATGCATGTAGAAATTTTTCGTGAAGTAGTTTTAAATTTGTCTATTTAATTGGTTTATCATAATTTACGTAAACACATCTACGTTTTGAGCAGTGTGTCACGGGCCACTGTGGAGCGCCAATTGGGTAGACAGATCCAGCTGTGGGGGTCACAAAAATTGCTTGTGAGATTTTAAGTTTTAGAATCTTTATTTTTATACCCAAAATTTTCAAGGGTTTTTGGGTCCTGTGGACCAGTTTTTGGGGCAATGTTTCCTCCCCTTTCGGTCCCCTGTTTATGGACTGTGTTTTAAATCGACTGTGACATCACTTGTATCTCAGATTAAGTCTTCAAAAGGAAAGTATTCTTCTCTGGTAATTGGATAGGAAAGGGTCACCTCCCACAATCGCCTTTCAGAACCCCCAAAGGGTCATCTTGACTTCGCGGGAATTTAGCCGTGACTCTTGAGAATTCATTGCTTCAAGAAAAGACATTAACCATTGGAATCAACATCTGTTTTTAATTGTTTTGAAGTGAGACGGGCATGTCTGGAAATTGATTTGAAGCATGTGATGTGGAATTTGCCGCCTAAAAAAAGTTCTTAGAAAGTTTTATAGTTTTTAGGTTCTAATTTGTTTAAATGGTCAAGTTTTTACTCTTACTGGACCGGTTTCGGAAATAAATTAGTAATCGCGTTCGGTAACTAAGTGTCAACTACTAATGTAAGTCAAGACTATTCTAAATCGGCTTTATATAAGCCATATTTTATTAACCTTATTTTTCAGATTTGTTCGCACCTTGCTTGAATTTGCCCTGTAGTAATTATATTGATTTTAAAAATAGAAGTAAAATCTTAAGCCAAAAATTGATATCAAGAGGTTTTTCTGCAAATAAATTAACTTGGCAATTTAAAAAATTTAGTTTTCATTATAATGAACTTTTAAATAAATATCAAAAGAATTATCTGGAAATACTTAAAGAAATTTTCAACTAATTTCGGAGGTTCGACAAATGATGATGCAGCGCCATTTATTTTCAATTGTGTTTCTAATAGAGTGGATTTTTTTTTAAAAATAGCCACATGGTAAAGATGAATTCTATAATTGTTTAGTTCATTAATTTTCTTTTTTTGCAATTTGTTAATATTTGTGATTTGGTAAATTTTATCATATTTAATTTACCTATTGTTGCTAAAAAGAGGGATATATTAACAGGATAAGGTTGTTTTGGTGTTACTTGGTTGTTTTACATTTGCTGGTTTTTTTCGTGATGATGATGATGACCATATGACTAGCTGTTCTTACTTTTGTAGCTGTTCTTACAAGTAGAATAGCCAAGACACAGGGTGTTTTTACACACTTGAAAAAGTTTTTGAAGAGTAGGAAGATGAGTCTACGGACAGAGGTGGTTTTAGGGAGGACAGAGCCACTTGCCCCGGCGCAGCGACTTTAGCGGCTCAAATTTGTTAAAACTTGGCCTGAAAGTTTTGTTGAAGACAGGGAGGGGGGCTAATCAAGGTTTTGCCCACGGCGTAAGAGAGGCCAGAACCGCCACTGTCTTCGGGCTCAAATTAGAAATTGGAAGCCACGGTCATGACAGTGGTCAAGTAAGGACCTGAAGCATTGGCACTTGAAAACGTGTGTGCTGTGCCCTCCCCTTATATTATAAGGAGTGTGCTATAGCCCCTATATATATATATATATATATATATATATATATATATATATATATATATATATATATATATATATATATATATATATATATATATATATATATATATATATATATATATATATATATATATATATATATATATATATGTATGTATATATGTATATTATATTCTAGTTGACTTAAAAACAAGTCAGCTATAAATGGGCTGGCATTCCCCCCCATGGGAATTCCCACAATTTGCTTGTACAAATCACCCCCAAATCTTATATAAGTATTGTATAAAACAAATTCCAATAACTCAAAAATCATATCCAAGCTGTAACATCTCAAGTTAACTGTAGTATTAAAGTAATTTGTCCATATAGCTTTTTTATTATAAATGTCTATTTTTAAGAACCTTTTACTAGATAAGAGGAAAGATTTCTTGATAACAGTTTTTAAATTATCAAACACTACATTAAGTGATAAATTAGTATACATTGTCGCAAAATCGAAAGACTCAATTATATATATAAATATATATATATATATATATATATATATATGTGTGTGTATATATATATGTTTATGTGTATATATATGTATATATAAATATATATATATTTATATATATATATATATATATATATATATATATATATATATATATATATATATATATATATATATATATATATATATATATATGAATTCTATATATATATATAGATGAATTCTATAATTGTTTAGTTCATTAATTTTCTTTTTTTTGCAATTTGTTAATATTTGTGATTTGGTAAATTTTATCATATTTAATTTACCTATTGTTGCTAAAAAGAGGGATATATTAACAGGATAAGGTTGTTTTGGTGTTACTTAGGTTGTTTTCCATTTGCTGGGTTTTTTTCATAGGCATGTATTTTGGGGGTGATACGTGACGCGGGGATGTCATGGATATTCTGTGGTAGCCACAACACTTGGCTGGGTAGAGAATTTAAAGTGGCGAAACCCTATAGGCCAGTGTATTCTCCTGATGAGCCCTTGTGTTGGGTTGTTGCCTCTGAATTATTTGTCTTTATTATTTTTTCTATTGTTTGGTAAATGACGACTTATACTTATTGACGACATGACTGCCTGTCCATGGATTATTCTTTATGGTTGATTGTGTTTGGCTATGCTGTTTGACCTATGTGATTGTATGGATGAGTAGGGTTAAGGCCTCATTCAAGTGCTGGTCTATATTAATCACTAATTTAGGAAAACAGTCTTCCTTTTCTCCTTCTGTCTTTTTTTTATGTGTTTGTGCTGTTGCATTGGTGATTTCTCTTTTCATGATATATTATGCTTTGTTTTTATCGACTATCTAAATTAGGTTTTGATTGATAGATTCTGGTGACATATCTCAGATTCTGGACCATATGAATACATTTTATTTATTTGTCTTTCTTTGCTATTAATTTTTCTTTCTCTGTTACTATTTTTGCAACAACCTCATTTTATTTTAATTGGTACGAAGGACTGGCATAACTGATATCCAGCCATTCATTTTTCCAAGGATTATTTTTGATTTTGTATTATATTGTATTGTGCTTATGTTAATAAAAATGTCTGAAAAAATTTCCTCAAATTAGGAGAATCCTGTTTTCAAAGAGAGGGGGGATAAAAACCTAGAACCTCCCATAGAAGGCTCTTATGGGGTTGCCGCCCTGTGAAAAAAAATCACTAGATTCTAGAAAAATCATTAAATCAGCATATAAATCACTAGATTATTGAAGAAAATAACTAAATCAACTAAGAAATTACTAGAATTACAAAACTATTAATGAGTGTAAAGAGTAGCTATTTTGCTTCTTTACCATGTTCTATACAGACGCATGAATGGGAAGGGTGTAAAAACACCCCATAGATGTGGAAAAATGCCTTTAGATTGGTATTTTGGTTTTTCTCAAGCAAAAATTACCCTTGAAATTTGAAAAAAAAATACCTTTTCGCATCTTTATGCAGAGAATAGAACAAAAGCTTTGCTTCTTCCCTGTATTTTCCTGATTTGGTACCTTGGGTGTATCCCCCTCAGTGATCTAATCAAAAAATTTACTTTTACTTTTTAATTTATTTCCTTGTCTATTCGAAACCCCATTTTTCCCCCCAACAAATATAGGAACTATTTTATTTTTACTCTAGTTGAGCTAGTGCAATTACTGGACACCGACGATGATTTTGGAAACGACTTTTTTTATATTTTTATGGAAAAAATTGTCTTGCACTTAACAAACTTTAATAAGCATCGGTCTTATTGTTTCTTTATTAAATAAAAAAAAACAAGTTTTTTCAACTGAAAGTAAGGAGCGACATTAAAACTTAAAACGAACAGAAATTACTTCGTATACGAAAGGGGCTGCTTCCTCATCAACGCCCCGCTCTTTACGCTAAAGTTTGACTCTTTCTCTCAACTCTTCTTTTTAAAACAGTAAAAAACTTTCCGTAAAGAGCGGGGCGTTGATGAGGAAGCAGCCCCTTTCATATACGAAGTAATTTCTGTTCGTTTTAAGTTTTAATGTCGCTCCTTACTTTCAGTTGAAAAAACTTGTTTTTTTATTTAATTTCTGAACGTTTTTGAATCAATGCATGTTTTGATTTTGGCTCTCCGCAGAGAAATAATTAAAACGAAATTTGCATTTTTTTTTTTTTTTTTTTTTTTTTGGCTTAATTGCTTTCTCATAATTTTGATCGAATTATTTTTGAGAAAAAAAAGAGCGGGGGGGAAGCCTAGTTGCCCTCCAATTTTTTGGTTAATAAAAAAGGCAACTTGAATTTTTAATTTTTTACGAATCTTTTTATTAGTAAAAGATATACGTAAATTATAAACTAGCTTACGTAAAGAATTTTTTATTCTCATGTTTTTATTACACATATGAGAGGGTTCGCCCCCACGTCAGTACCTCTCTCTTTACACTAAATCTTAAATTTTGGCCCAATTCATTAAGAATGACCCCTGAATCACAAAAGCCGTAGAATAAATAGTTGACATAACTAAAAATACTTTAGCGCAAAGAGCGAGATATTAGGAGGAGGTGAGCCCCTCATATGGGTAATAATTTCTGTTCGTTTTAAGTTTTAATGCTGCTCCTTACTTCCAGCTGAAAAAAACTTTTTCCCATTTATTTTTTCATTGTTTTTTTTTCAAAATAATGCTAGTAAATCCTGCGCTCCCTTCATGGAAATTTTCTTCCCCCATGACAAATTCCTCGATGGAAAGTTCCCCCAGTGTATCCCCCTCTTTTCAACCCCTCCCCCTACCAAAAAATCCTCCTGAAAACACCTGTACACTTCCCAATAACCATTACAATATGTAAGCACTGGTCAAAGTTTGTAACTTGTAGCCCCTCCCGCGGGGACTGTGGAGGAGTAAGTCGTCCCCAAAGACATAGTTATAAGGTTTTTCGACTACGCTGAATAAAATGGCTATCTCAGAATTTTGATCCGTTGACTTTGGGAAAATAATTAGCGTGGGAGGGGGCCTAGGTGCCCTCCAATTTTTTGGTCACTTAAAAAGGGCACTAGAACTTTTCATTTCCGTTAGAATGAGCCCTCTCGCAACATTCTAGGACAACTGGGTCGATACGTTCACCCCTGGAAAAAAAAAAAAAAAAAAAAACAAATAAACACGCATCCGTGATCTGCCTTCTGGCAAAAAATACAAAATTCCACATTTTTGTAGATAGGAGCTTGAAACTTCTAGAGTAGGGTTCTCTGATACGCTGAATCTGATGGTGTAATTTTTGTTAAGATTCTATGACTTTTAGGGGGTGTTTCCCCCTATTTTCTAAAATAACACAAATTTTCTCAGGCTCGTAACTTTTGGAGCGTAAGACTAAACTTGATGAAACTTATATATTTAAAATCAGCATTAAAATGCGATTCTTTTGATGTAGCTTTTGTTCTCAAAATTCCATTTTTTAGAGTTTTGGTTTCTATTGAGCCGGGTCGCTCCTTACTACAGTTCGTTACCACGAACTGTTTGATAAAAAAGATTCAAAGAAAATGTTTTTCTCCCAATATATTTCCGTTTATTGCTGACAATTAATAAAAAAGAACGTTTCCAGAAAATAAGTTTTTCAAGGAAAGTAAAGAGCTCCATTAAACCAAAAATTGAAAAAATTAAAATCAAATCATTTACCAAGCGTAATACTATCGCAAATCAGCATCAATAAATAAAGGAAACCCAAAACGAGCAGAAATTACAATTAATGACCGAGTCAAACAACCCTCATGAGTTCTCGTGCGTACCTTCATGCTCGAGGCTCACAACCCCTATGCCTTCTCAAGGCTAGGACATTATTTGCACTCTACTGAAAAAAATACAGATGAATGTACAGTGTCAGTTTAATATGCATATGCTCATATTTATTCTTTAAAATCTTAATAATGTTTTATTTATTAAAGTCATCAAACTGGAAACATTTAATTTTTTTCTGTTAATGCAAATTATGTTTAGGCCTTGAGTAGGCATAAGGGTTGTGAACCCCCTAATCATATTATTTTCAGCTCGTCTTGAGTTTGACTCGGTTATTTATTGTAATTTCTGTTCGTTTTGGGTTTCGTTTATTTATTGATGCTGATTTGTGGTAGTTTTACACTTGGTAGATTATTCAGTTCTATTTTTGCTCATTTTTGGTTTAATGGAGTTCCTTACTTTTCCTTAAAAAAATTATTTTATGGAATTTTTTTTTAGTTAATTGCCAGTAATACACGGAAATATATTGAGAGATAAATATTTTCTTTGGAACTTCTTTCTATTATAGAAACAATAAGACCAATGCTTATTAAAATCTGTCAAGACAGGGACATATTTTTTCCATGAAAATATAAAAAAGATCTCTTTCCAAATTGTTGCTTGTGTCCCAGTAATTAGACTGTAACTTAGGGTCGTTTTTCCATTTTTTAGATGGAAAACTGGAAAGAATAATCCTGGAAAAATTACACAAACGTTTTTCTTCTGTGAATCAAGGTGTTCAGGGTATATATTTTTGGAGGGGGTGGGGTTTACTGACTGTTATTTTATGTCTGAACTTCCTCTCACAAAGCGAAGTTTGGTGTACTAGTACCAAGCATTAAAACTGATAACCATTGAAAAGGAATATAGGTTGATACCACTAATATGTGTGTATAGTTTTGGATTCTGTCAAATATGCTGAACAAATAGTTATCTCAAAATTTTGATCGAACAATTTTAGGGAAAAGGGGGAGGTGTGAGGGAGACTGGTTGCCCTCCGATTCTTTTTGTCACATAAAATATTGCACTAGAAATTTTAAAGTTCAATTCAAATGAGCCCTCTCCCGGTGTTCGTCCCCTAGTGGACGTCCAAAAATGGTGAATATCGACTTGACCGGTGATTGTGAACAAATACCTAATACGTCAGTGAAAGATCAAATATTTCATTACATTCTTGTGCGTTCGAACCCTCGCCCGTGTGTGTCGACGACAACAGTTTTGCTCTGGCCTCTGGTGAATATCCAAAACAGAGAAAAAAACAATCTTATGAATGTCCAAAAGAGAGGAAAAAACACCCGTTCTTAAAACCAAATCCTTATCTCTAATTGAGGGATAAGATAAGGATAACAATTAGGGATAAGATGAGGGACAACAAATCCAATCTTTGCTTGGATTCAGTCAGCCTTGTCTAACTAATGCAAAGTTTGTGTCAGTCTTTTGCAAAGTCTGATAGTGACAGCAAAGTTAATTATTTTCCCCCGATTTGTGCAGAATGGATTCTCCAGTGAATCATCCGCTTTATTTAAAACAAATAGATTAGAATTTATTTAAAACATTAATAGCAGGCAAATGAGAAGACATTCTTTTTATTTTTTCAAAAATAGTTTTAGTATTTTTCAAAATTAGTTATTTTCAAAAATAGTTTTAGCAAATAGTAAATACTTTTTGAAGTCGTTTCTGCTAAAATTAAGTGAAAAACACCTTTAGATTACTGACGATTAAAACTTTTTTGACGTTATAAATATTGCAATCTAATAATGGTAGAGAATTCAGTAATCAAGTCATCTCCGAAACTTGCGCTATTACATTGAACAAGCTTTCATCTTGTCAACATCTAAACTAATCGGATTATTTTTCATCTTCACATACCTGATTGCCTGAGGTGTGAATTTTAATCCCACTTGCTAGATATCGCAGTATTTGGCAAAATACCAGTTTTAATTAAAACTTGTGTGATGGTTTATCAGGGTGTCAGCATCTACGAAACCTGTCTGACTATTTTTTAGCAAGAAATTAGACACTTCATTTAGCCATCAAGTAGTGAATATAATTAGGAATTCCGATATTTAAAAACAATCACGCTGCGATAGAGGTGGCGAGAGAAAGGTAAGCAGAAGGGGGGGGGTGAGTGAGTTGGTAGCAAGAGCCATGGTACCCGCCGGGCGTGCCCCTAAAATTGCGGGGACAAGGTAACCAACCCTCAACACTTCCCTTACTTTTCTCGTAAGGAAACCACCAGTAAAATGGGTGTAACCTAGTACGGAATGCAGTGCTGAATTTTATCTCAAGAGCTATGATAGCAGGTGTGAAAACAAATGTTTTTACTAGGCGAGGACTCGAGTTTTTCAGCCGTGAAGCGATTTTAGAAGCAAAAGAGATTATCTATCGCAAGTCAGAATTAGGGGAACGTGTAATAAAACACGTAAAGGACGAGGATAACTTGATGGACATTGCGAAGACCTTCGCTCGCTGTGCCAAAGAAAAGAGACAGCTTCCCGAGTTCGTTATTTTTGAGCCCCAAGAAGTTCCGGCCTGCATTGAAGAGATCGCTGCTTGTGTAGTGTCCAATGTCAACGAGATGAATCGCAAGTTCAATGGCCTTCTTGACCGTTTGAACCAGAAACCATTACCGTGGCCTGAAGGCCACCCCGTTGCTGCTCAAGCTAATGAGTCTACTCCTTCTCCTCCGTCTTACTCAGTAGTCTTGAAAAAACCTCCTCCTACCGTTGTTACCGCAGAAGAAAGGAAAAACTTCCTGTCGAATATTTGTGGTGATGCTTTGAATGATGACGATTTTGAACTCCGCCGAGGGAAGTACGAATGGCGCCTCGTAACTAAGAACAAATCTAAAGCAGCAGTACTAGCAACATCTATTAACAAAATTCGCCTGAAACACTGGCAAGCGTTAAAACTCCCACTGTCATCGGTATGATCAAGTTTATCCCAGCTCATATTAATGGTGACGCGCTTAAGAGAATTATACTGAATTGTGAAAAAGCTGATCAATGTGGTAAAACCAGATCCTTCAAATTATACTTCTCATCCCGCCAGTATCTGAACCACGCCATGAAAAACCCTCCTAAAATTGACTTGGAGCGGTACCCCATCGAGGAATTTATCTTTCTCCCAAAGCGCTGTTTTAACTGCCAGAATTTTGGTCATATTTATGCTACCTGCTCTAGCCCGCAAATCTGCTCTCGATGCGGAGAAAGAGGTCATGGCTCTAGCCCCGACCAGTTCTGTGGAAACCCTATAGCATGCGCCCTCTGCAAATCAAAACGCCACACTTGCCATTCCTTCAAGTGCCCAATAATAATAAAAATCGTCAGTGAGCTGAAGCGGCCCAATGTCTAATAGCCCAGTCTGTGTCAAAATTACGTCATGGAACATGAACGGAGGAGTCCCCAACAAACTTGCTATAATTCAAAAATATTCTGCAGACTGTGACATTATGTTTATACAAGAACATATGCTCTCTCCTCACAATATTTCTCTCCTAAAGTTCTCGCACGAACTTACTTTTTACTTCGAGCCCGCAAAAATTCGGTCTTTCGGACGCCCCTCCGGTGGCTTGGCAATTATTTGCCACCCGTATATTGAAAGTAAGGTGTTATTTACACATGATCACTTCTTGGCTATATCTTCCGGCAGTATCACATTCTTCGACGTATATCTTCCTACAAACTACCATGATGACAAATCGGAGCGAAAGTATATGAACGCAGTTCGCGAACTAGCGAAGTGCCTGAAGTCTGTGACCCAGAGAGATTTGCATTGCGTAGTCAGCTTCTAAACGGCATCTTTGATGACAAACATATCATCCTCCCAAAAGACAGTGATTACTCCTTCGTTCATAATTCTGAGTCCGTTTCAAACATTGACCATACGGCCTGCTCTAAGAATATTAACGGAAGTGTAACTGTTCTAAAAGACGCTGTCTTCGCTGATCACTTACCCCTACTAGCATCTCTAAGCATAAAACCAGCTCTGCGTCAACCCAAGAACGACCAGTGGAAAGTAGTAAGTGAATGGGATAAAATTAATACTACTTTGTATCATCAGGTGCTGAACTCACTTCTTGTAAAGATACGAATACCCTTCCATTTACTCCAAGTGAATTCGAATTTTGATCCCGCAGATGCGAGAGTACTCATCAATATATTTTGTGCCGAGATTACTCATTCACTTCTTGTAGCTGAAAAAAGCAGTTCCTACCAGAAAGGTTACAATGAAAACAGAAATTCACAAATTCTCGCAAAATCCGGCCCTAGTTAAGTGTTGCAACGATACTAAGTTTTGGTTTAGAATCTGGCAAGATTGTGATAGGCCCAAATCCGGTCCTGTTAACTCTGTCCGTTTATGGACTAAACGAAAATTTGACAAGCAACTGAAAGCTCATCGTTCCAAATTAAAAGAAGAGTACTCCTCCAGAATCGTAAGTGACCCAAAACTAATCTGGAAAGCACGGTTGAGCCAACCGGTCGCCGGAAAACCCCATGATTCGATTAGCGACAAAGATTGGGAATCGTACTTTTCCAACGAATTCAGTGCCCCCGACCCAAATACGTCTAATCCCTTCGCAAACCGGCTAGAATCGGCATTATCCATCCAGTGTGTCCCTGATTTTGTCGTTACTTACGGAAGCGTACATGAAGCTATTTTAAAGCTGAAGAAAAAACATTCCCGTGGTGTAGACGAACTGTGCGCGCTAAATTTGCTACACGGTACTACTATGCTTATTGAATATCTGACACTGCTATTCCAGATTATTTTCACCACTGGTATAGTGCCTGACTCTTTTTGTGTCGGTTTGCTCTCGCCCATCCTTAAAAAAGGGAAACCAACAGACCAATGCTCTACGTACAGGCCAATCACTGTTGCTCCAGTGCTCTGTAAAGTTCTAGAGATCTTAGTCTCAAAAGAAATTTAATATTCGTGCCGAATGCCTGACCACCAGTTCGGTTTCCAACCGGGTCTGGGTTGTGCACACGCTCTCCTCAGTCTTGCCGCTATTCTAGCAGATTCACACGAATCTGGTGACCCTATAGTGATTGATGCTTTTGATGTGAGTAGAGCGTTTGATTCGTTGATTCACGCTCAGGCCCGTTTAGCCGCTTACCAGTAAGGTGTAAACCTCCGTGTCACTAGCGTACTGTACGATATGTATTGCGGTTTAAAAGCGCGTATAAAAATAGGTAACCGCATCACATCAGTGGTTGTTCCAGTAAAGAAAGGTGTCCGCCAGGGTTCATTATTATCCCCAAGTTTGTACAATAACAGTGTTTTAAATGCCCAGGCATGTGTAAATGTTTCATGTATCTCCAAGAATATAAATGTGTCACTACTTACATACGCGGACGATCTATTAAATCTAAGTCGGTCTATTAGGGGTCTGCAATTGAATTTCTCGATCCTGCGTAATGAATACCGAAAAATCGGCCTGGCTTTCAATACTTCTAAATCTGCAGTTCTTTTTTTCAACGATAGTCCTTCTCAGCCTGAACACCTCCTACTGGGTAGCGAGTCAATTACCGTTTCATCTCACGTCGTGTACCTGGGTTTACCCATAGGCCGTAACCTTGATGAAACTTTTCTACTGCTCGTCAAACACGTCGAGAAAAACTCCGCACCGCGTATGGGTCTATCGTCACCAGCAGACTCCTCTTATGCCGAAAGTATCTCACGAATATGTATAACGCTGTCGCACTGCCGCATATTCTATATATCGCGCCATTTTGGAATTTATTAACTGACACCCAAAAACGCAAGCTCCGGTCCCTTTATTTTAGGTTCACGAAGTTCCTGCTGCGATGCCCCTTGTGGACGAGAAATGCTTATATGTTTGATAAACACAGGATTGCAGACCCCAGTATCGCGGTAAACCGGTTGATTTCTAATTTCCAGGCAAAATGGAACCACCCCTGGCTTAAACATTTCTACAGTTCTTGACTATGTATTTTTCCATGTTGTGTTTTAAATTTCTCTCCGTTTTTCTTCTCTTTTTTTTTCTTTTTTTTTTCATTGTACTCCGTTTTGTTCCATGTGAAAAATACGGGTAATAAATATTTTACTTACTTACTTACTTACATAGTATGATTAAGCTTTTTAGACTTAGAGATGCTGCAGATAAAGTTAAAGATGCTAAAAATAGGTTTGATGTGCCAGTTATTTTTTTATTTAATTACAAATGGTATTATTGAAAAAAAAAACACTTTGTACATATTTTTTGCCATGTTTAGGAGTATATACATGGAATTTCTCACAAAAAAAAAATACCTGAGAAAGATATAGACCATCGTTTATGATAGGAAAATAGCATTAGACCAAAATGGAGTAGATCAGCCTTAAGAGAAGAACAGTGTGGTTTTAGGAAGGGTAGAGGTGTGGCAACCAAATTTTCACTCTTAGATTAAAAATTGTATACCAGATAAAAACATTAGAAAAATAAGTGCATAACTCAATTCATCCCCAAATGGAGTGTAGGATTATGGTAGCCTAGTAGTCACAGGCATTTTGAAACTGTGATATTAGTTTTGTCGAAACCTAATTTCCAAAATAAAAAGAGAATCAATGCTACAATACAAGGTGGTTGCTTTAGGCTACTGAGTCTCTACATTCCAGCTTTCCCATTACCTGCTTCAACTGTATGAACACCTTGATAGCTAGCTTCCTTCTTTCCTCCTCAACGTCTCGCTCTTTACGCTAAATTTTGACTCTTTCTCTTAACTCTACTTTTTAAAACGGTAAGAAACTTTAGCGTAAAGAGCGGGGTGTTGAGGAGGAAAAGCCCCTTTCATATACGGAGTAATTTCTGTTCGTTTTAAGTTTTAATGTTGCTCCTTACTTTCATTTAAAAAACTTGTTTTTTTCATTTAATTTCTGGACGTTTTTGAATTAATGCAAGTTTTGATCTTGGCTCTCCGCACATAAGTAATTAAACAAAAATTCATATTAATTAATTGCAATTAATCGGAAGATTTTGAGAAAAAAGGAGTGAGGGAGGAGGCCTAGTTCCCCTCCAATCTTTTGATTACTTTTGAAAACCTAGTTAATAGGTTTTTCGACTATGGTGAATAAAATGGCTATCTCAGAATTTTGATCTGGTGACTTTTGGGAAAAATGAGCGTGGGAGGGGGGCTGGGTGCCCTCCAATTTTTGTCACTTAAAAAGGGCACTAGAACTTCTAATTTCCGTTAGAATGAGCCCTCTCGCGACATTCTAGGACCACTCAGTCGATACGATCACCCCCGGGAAAAAATAAACAAAAAAACAAATAAACACGCAACCGTGATTTGTCTTCTGGCAAAATATGCAAAATTCCACATTTTTGTAGATAAGCGCTTGAAACTTCTACAATAAGGTTCTCTGATACGCTAAATCTGATGGTGTGATTTTCGTTAAAATTGTATGACTTTTAGGGGGTGTTTCCCCCTATTTTCTAAAATGAGGCAAAATTTCTCAGGCTCGTAACTTTTGATGGGTACAATTGATCTTGATGAAACTTATATATTTAAAATCAGCATTAAAATGCGATTCTTTTGATGTAACTATCGGTATCAAAATTCCATTTTTTAGAGTTTTGGTTACTATTGAGCCGGGTCGCTCCTTACTAGTTCGTTATCACGAACTGTTTGATTTCGTATGAATCATGTTTTGGGGTCGTGTCCGTTTTAATCAACTATTCCCAGAATTTGAATATAATCTATAGCTTAATTTTGTCTCATTAAGAGGGGCAGAGAGGAGGGGCTGCAATTTTCACAGTAAAAATTTGTAAAAAAAAGGGGGGAAAAAAAGTCTGAAAATGATATAAAACTTCACAAGAAAACAATTTGAAAATAATAACCGAATTTTTACTTTCGGCTATAATATAAAATTTCGTATAAATCATGTTTTGGGGTCGCGTCCGTTTTAATCAACTATTCCCATAATTTGAATATAATCTATAACTTAATTTTGTCTCATTAAGAGGGGCAGAGAGGAGGGGCTACAATTTTTACAGTAAAAAGATAATATTTGAGAAACGTTTTGAATGACAAATCCAATTCTACATCAATTTTTTTCTATAGTTTTTATCTAGGGATTAGCCTTCATCCGGGTTGATAATTGCTCAAGCATTAGAAGAAGGCCTAGGTATTAAAAAAAAATAAAAAAATAAATAAAATCCAATGCCCTAATTTGAGCAGAATATCAATTCCGTAAAATTTCATTCACGTGCTTAACAGCTTTCCTAGATCTTAAAAAGATCATAGACGGCAGATGAATCACTCAATCAAGCATGGACGCCCTCCAAAAATAATAGAGGGAGAGGGCACCCAAGTGAGTAGTGGTGAAAGAAGGAGGAGGAAGGGAATATATTTGAAGATAAAAGCTTATATGCAAAATAAAATTCTCAAGGGAAAGAGAAAAGTACTTAATTCTTACATATCAAATGAAGCGAAATTCAACAAATTTTTTCATGATGAAGATTCCTGGCAAAAAGATCAGTTCCTTTGAACGGTACTTAAGTATTATACCGCCAACACTCAAGAAGTGAAGTTAGGTTAACCCTAATAAAAAAATACCAAAACATGATGAAAATATAATACTTTGGAAACAAATTTTGGAAGTATATTTGCACATTAAGGGGGAGGGGGTAGCCTTACCGAAACAACCTACCTCCTCCCCCTAGTGTGCAAATATTTAGCCCCAATTATGTAACTCTAATGTATTCTTTCACATATGTCTTCTGTGTCAAATTAACTCAGTGTCACTGTCTATCTCTGTGTCAAATTAACTCAGATTAAGAGTTACTAGGGATGGATTGTCACTTATGATAAATCCCTAGGGGTGGCAGTAGTGAACGGAAGGAAATTTTTGAGGAGCCAACTTTTTTTTCGAGAAGGCAGATTTCTTGGGAAATCCTAAAAAATTCGGGAATAGTGGAAGCACTGGTGTTTTCAGATAAAATCTGCCAAAAATTTTTAGTAGGCCATGAAAACTGTCAAGTAGCATTACTACTATGCCACCCCACCTTTTTCGTGGCGGAACACAACTTGTGATTTGACAGCTTTTCTTTTAACAAAAATTATTTTTATATGTAAAAAATGGTATTTTCAGACAAAATCTTGCAACAAATTTTAGTGGGCCATGAAAACTGTAAAGTAGCATTGCTACCCAACTATGCTACCCAATTTTTTGCACGGTGGAGTACAACTTGTGTTTCGAAAGCTTTTCTTTGAGCAAAAATTATTTTTACGTGTAAGACCGGTATTTTCAGACAAAGTCTGCCAACATATTTTACAAGGCAATGGAAATTACCAAGTAGCATTGCTACTATGCTACCCACTTTTTGCACGACGGGGTATAAACATTGTTTTTATACGTAAAAATGGTATTTTCAGACAAAATCTGCCAACAAATTTGAAAACTGTCAAGTAGCATTGCTACTTTGCTACCCGACTATTTGCACAGCGGCACAACATACAGTACTTGATCTGGGCAATAAACAGAAACCAAAATCAATGCCCTCATATGTTTTTTGCGTCATACAAACAAAAATATTGATGGAAGATAGCCAAGTGTTGTTCCCTACTGATCTCCTAAGCGTTAAATTTAAACTAATCAAAAATGTGGGCAAAGCTATGATTAAGCTAAGTAATTATGAATATATTTAATCTAAAACCAACAAAATTTTCTGAAAAATAATAATGGTCAAACCAGGTTTTGTTCGTCAAGAGTCTAGTAATTTATGAGTACTTCAACAAGTACATCATACATATATTAAGGTTAACGTAAGGAGAGCGCCAATAAAAAACCAAAAATCACTAAGATACAAAATGAAAGAAGAATATGTTTGAAAACAATCACGTGTAAATCATGACTCATATGTAAATCATGACTAAAAATGTCAAAGAGTTACAACGTATGGTTCACAAAATAGAATGTTGACTTATCCTGGCAACTACAAATGTCGAAGAGTTACAACATATGGCTCACAAACTAAACATATTGACCTATCCTGGCAACTACAAATGCAAAAGAGTCACAATATACGGCTCACAAAATAAACATATTGACCTAACTTGGCATTAATGCAAAAGGGAGATTTAATATCCCTTTTGTCTGACTCTTTCTAGCCATTTCTCTCTTTATTGGGATTAAATTTTGTTCCCCTTCTTCTCTCTCTGTCACTCAGCTAAGTGTTTGACTAGTAAACCTGACATCAACATAAAAAGAGAATTTTTTTTTCTTTATCCCTCCCCATACTCTATCCCTTTAAATGAGGTTAAATTTAATTACCAGCATCGTAAACGTCTTCCCAGCACTAGTTGCTCCATATGTGAATACTAATGCATCCTCTCCATGTAAAAATTCGGTCACAGGATCTAAAACGGCCTTGTCAAATACTTCCTTCTGCTTGGCCGTTTCTGGAAGCACTTCACTGAAGTTGAACCGATTTATTCTTTGATTGCCTAGTGACTGAATCGAAATTTCATTCCCTTGTGTTTGAAGGCACTTTGATTTGATTTCATTGGTTGGCCTGATTCTGACGAATACCTATAAGCATAGCAAAAATACACATCAATTTTTATGCTACCATTTTTCTAAAGATGAACTTGAGGGTTGAATCGGATAGGGTAGGAGTGTACAAACTATCCAACATTTGTAAATTAAATCAGTCGAGAGCAGGAAAGAGCGATTAATACCAGGTTTTTATCATTGAATCAGCTTAAAATTGAACAGAGTTACATACAAACCATATAACATACACAAATAAAACGACTTAGAAGTAGGGAAAAGTCGTTAATAGCAGGTCTGATTTTTGAATCAATTCAAACTTGAATCTAGGAATGTACAAACCATCCAAAATTTAAATTAAAAGGATCTAGAAGTAGGGGAGGTCGCCCATTACTTATAGCATATTTAATTCTTGAATCGGTTTAAAAATGAACACAGATAAGTAAAAACTATCCAAAATATCAAATTAATACGACTGGTCACTTTTCAGAAAAGTTGATTGTCTATCAAAGTGGAATAGACTACAATGGTTGTTCACAAAGGAGCATGAGATTTAGAACAGAAAAGAAAAACAAAGCGAAGGAAAGTGTTCTATTTCATTGATTAAGAAAATTCTTACACACCATCACTAAAATAGCATGGCCCCTCCTCTAATAGCATCATGATAGTATTTCTAATATGCCTTCCTATTTTTCAGTCCTTTGCAGTACTGGAAAGGGGTAGTCAGAATTTGTTTTCCCTATTGCTTGGGAGGTCAGCCTCTTGGACGATTCTTATTAATTCTTCCTTCAAATGCAATTTTGGGTAGTAGGGCTGGGGACACAAACCGTATGTGTCCTAACCATCGAATGGGATGCTTTCATCCCGATCTCTACATTCTAAGCGTTTTCCAAGATTTCCGGTTTCACCCTCCAATTCTACCAATATCACCGGATCCAGTCAAGATTAAAAATAAGAGCTCTGAAACACGAGATCCTTCTGAATATCAAATTTCATTAAAATCTGATCACCCATTCGCAAGTCAAAAATGCATAATTTTTTCCATTTTTTTCCGAATTACCAACGCCCCCAAAAAGAGCCAATTCAGTAAGGTTATGTCAATCACATATCTAGGACTTGTGGTTATTCTTCCCACCAGGTATCATCACGATCTCTCTAGGCTACTCTAAGCGTTTTCCAAAATTTCCGGTTTCCACCTCCAACTCCCCCAATGTCACCGGATCCAGTCAGGATTTAAAACAAGAGCTCTGAGACACGAGGTCCTTCTAAATATCAAGTTTCATAAAGACCCAATCACCCGTTCGTAAGTACAAATATCTCATTTTTTCTCATTTTCCGAATTACCAAATTAGGTCCCCCCACCAACTCCATCAAAGAGAGTGGATCCGTTCTGGTTATGTCAATCACGTATCTAGTACTTGTGGTTAATCTTCCCACTAAGTTTTATCCCGATCTCTCCACTCTAAGCGTTTTCCAAGATTTCTGGCCCCCACCCCAAATCCCCCCAATGATACTGGATCCGGTCAGGATTTAAAATAAGAGGTCTTAGTTACGAGGTACTTTAAAATATCAAATTTCATTAAGATCCAATCACTCGTTTGTAAGTTAAAAATACCTTATTTTTAAATTTTTTGGATTAATCCCCCCCAGCTCCCCCAAAGAGAGCAGATCGGTTCCAGTTATGTCAAGTTAAGATAAATTTATCAAGTTTCATAAAGATCCAATCACCCGTTCGTAAGTAAAAATACCTCATTTTTTCTCATTTTCCGAATTACCAAATTAGGTCCCCCCACAAAGGAAAAATTAGGTCCCTCCTTTGTTCACAAAGGAGCATGAGATTTAGAACAGAAAAGAAAAACAAAGCGAAGGAAAAGTGTTCTATTTCATTGATTAAGAAAATTCTTACACACTAATTAAGAAAATTAAGAAAATTCTTACACACTATCACTAAAATAGCATGGCCCCTCCTCTAATAGCATCATGATAGTATTTCTAATATGCCTTCCTATTTTTCAGTCCTTTGCAGTACTGGAAAGGGGTAGAATTTGTTTTCCACTATTGCTTGGGAGGTCAGCCTCTTGGACGATTCTTATTAATTCTTCCTTCAAATGCAATTTTGGGTAGTAGGGCTGGGGACCCACACCGGATGTGTCCTAACCATCGAGTGGGATGCTTTCATCCCGATCTCTACATTCTAAGTGTTTTCCAAGATTTCCGGTTTCCCCCTCCAATTCTCCCAATATCACCGGATCCGGTCAAGATTAAAAATAAGAGCTCTGAAACACGAGATCCTTCTAAATATCAAATTTCACTAAAATCTGATCACCCATTCGCAAGTTAAAAATGCATAATTTTGTCCATTTTTTTCCGGATTACCAACGCCCCCAAACTCTCCCAAAGAGAGCCAATCCAGTAAGGTTATGTCAATCACGTTTCTAGGACTTGGGCTTATTCTTCCCACCAGGTATCATCACGATCTCTCTAGGCTACTCTAAGCGTTTTCCAAAATTTCCGGTTTCCACCTCCAACTCTGCCAATGTCACTGGATCCAGTCAGGATTTAAAATAAGAGCTCTGTGACACGAGGTCCTTCTAAATATCAAGTTTCATTAAGATCCAATCACCCGTTCGTAAGTTAAAAATACCTCATTTTTTCTCATTTTCCGAATTACCTAATTAGGTCCCCCCACCAACTCCACCAAAGAGAGTGGATCCGTTCTGGTTATGTCAATCACGTATCTAGTACTTGTGGTTAATCTTCCCACTAAGTTTCATCCCGAACTCTCCACTCTAAGCGTTTTCCAAGATGTCTGCCCCCCCCCCCCAAATCTCCCCAATGATACTGGATCCGGTCAGGATTTAAAACAAGAGGTCTTAGTTACGAGGTCCTTTAAAATATCAAATTTCATTAAGATCCAATGACTCGTTTGTAAGTTAAAAATACCTTATTTTTCTAATTTTTTGAATTAATCCCCCCCCCAGCTCCCCCAAAGAGAGCAGATCGGTTCCAGTTATGTCAATCACATATCTAGGACTTGTGCTTATTTTTCCCACCAAGTTTCATTGATCTCTCCACTCTCAGCGTTTTGAAAGATTTCAGGCTTCCACTTCAACTCCCCCCAATGTCGCCGGATCCGGTCTCAACATTTCCCAAAGTTTAACCTTAATACTCTTAGCTTTTTAAAATGTACCTGGAATCAAACATCCCCTACTTTCCTGGTGATGCATCCTGCATTGAAAAAGAGCAAATTGCATGATTTGCAATCCTTACCATGGGGGCTGTGAGGGATATTGCATCCATGATGATAAATTTGCGAGATCTTTGGACAGTTTTGAACAAAATTGCCTTTTCAAAATTTTGATTGGTGATGAGGGAAGAAAGCATTTAGAAAGAGCAGTGGACTGGTTGCCCTCTGACAGTTCAATATCCCCTGGAATTGTCAGCTTAATACACTTTGCTCTTCCTCAGACATTGATGATATGTCTTTCTGACAATCAGCACGAACACATCGTATTTTATTACGTTTGGCATCCCTCTTCAGAGCTGTGGGGGTTTATGTCATCCCAATAGGGTTTGTTAGTTCAAAATTGAGTATTTCGAACAGCATACCTAATTCAAATTTTGATCAAATATTTTGGATAAGGGGCAACTAAAAAGGGCATGGAAGGGACTTGGCGGCCCTCAAAGCAATTTCCAGCATCCCCCTCAACATGTCCTGAGAGTTTCAAATAAACATCCTCCGTCATTCTTCAAATGTTGTAGATTCTCCTTTTTGATAAAGTGGATGCACATTCTGCCTTTTGAACTAATATGACATGCCCCTCAACATTGTTCTCAAACTGATAGTCGACAAATTGTTGTGACAGCTGAATCGTGAGTTTGCTGAATTCCGTTTTCTTTTGCTAATTTTAAAAACATTTTCTTAATGTTTAATCCACAATTATTGAACACCTGGTAGATTAAAGGAAATACAATCTTCTTTCCAAAAAAATTACATCCCCTCCCAAAAAACCCTCCTATAGAGACAAAATTTTGCTATGAACTATGTACAAGTTTGAGGAATTGAAGATTAAAACAGTGGTGACCCCAAAATATGATACATAAGAAATTGTACATTACTGCACATAGGGGGGGGGTGTAGTGGGCTATCACTTTAAATGAAAATACATCAATTTTCTTAATTGAAAGCAGGTGTGTCGAAAAGTTGATTTTTTTCAATTAAGGTGGAGGAAGAAAAAAATAATATCGAATTCCCTGGAAAACCATAGACAACATTTGGTAGACCTAGGGCCGCCCATTGGGACTAGTTCATTGTCTTGGGTATTTTTGGATTTATCATAGGCTACTGGCCTTTGTGGCTGGCTGTGTTCCTCATTTGGCTTTTGTATGTGCTCCCTTTTACTAGATTCCTTGGATCTATGATAAATCTGTTTATCTATAATTTTTATTATTTATATTAAAATCTATAAATCTATGATTGGATCTATTTTTTTTTTTTTATGTAAAGCTTAGACGGTATCATATCAAGGTGGTATCCAGGGAGGGGAGGTGTAGGGAGTATTATGTTTAAGTGATAATACCTTAATTTTTGTTGAAAGCAAAGATACCAAAAATTTTATTATTATTTTGTATTTAAGGCAGAGACAGTATCCTATCAAGGTGGTATCCAGAGCAACGAGATATGAGATATGGTAGGGAGTGGTCGTATTTATATGATAATTTTTTTTTTTAATTGAAACCCAGAATGTTAAAAAGTTAATTATTTAATGTAAAGCTGAAACGGAATCCTATCAAGGTGGTATCTAGAAAGGGGTCGGGGGGCTATCATTTTTAAATGATAATGTCTTTAAATGATAATAACTAGTAGCTATTAGGTGGAGTATCCTATGGAAGCATACTGTCAATGAGTAGAAAAAGTTTCCTTTCAAGTTAGCCCACGCCAAAAATTCTTGTGTATTTTTTTTTTTTTTTTTTTTTGTCTCATTTGTAAAACCTCTGTCTTCTATTCTAGCAGCAAACTACCCTAAAATTTGTTACTCTGGGAGCAAGGTAGCCTATGTAAATTAAAGTATAGAGTAATCATGCCTTAATCCAGAAATATGGTCAGCAGTTAGGGTGTTTCTCTTCTCTGTGCTTATTCTAGATGGCTCCTTAGTGAGAAATTGGCTGTGCCTGTTATAACACAGAAAATAAGTACTGCGTTTCCTGTGTGTTTCCTTTAAAAAAGAAATACTTGTCGTCTAGCACAACAAACCTGAGGATACATTTCAATACATATCATGCCGGGAATCATGAGGTCAAGTCAATTCTTGCATACAAACTTCAGGGTCCAGTCAGAGCAGTCAGTTGCTAAATTATTCTCCACTTCAGCAGCCAGAAGAGGAAATATTTCGCTTAGCCACAAGAATAAACACTGGTTCGTCAGAGACATAGCCCTTTAGTGTTGCAGAGACTGTCTGCTATTTTCCTTCCTTGATGGACCAGGTTATGGGACTTTGCAGTCAGTATGACATGGTTGCTGACAGAAAAGATCTCCTTAATTCTCGAAATACTGCCAAGGGTTGTATTGATGACGATTATGCGTCATTGCATTCTGCTGTTCTTGAGGATATAGAAAACGCCATAGGGGGGCATGATAATCTGGCATTTAACATTTGGACAGATCAGTACTGAAAGCTTTCATATCAAGGATATAGACTACTGTTTTTGACAGCTGAGTTTGAGATGAAAATTTACACTTTTTTAACTATATGTTTTGGAGCTGACCAGCAAACAACTGAAAACATCAGGGAAGAATACAGGCAGGTAGTAAAGACATTCAAACTTTCTGGCAAGATCATTGAGGTGGTTTGAGATAAAGGAGCAAATGTGAAGAAAGGTTGCCAACTTTAAAGGGTTTCTTTAGGGACTGTTTAGGCCATGGCTTACACAACCTACTGATGGTTGATGGATTTCCAAATGTACAGAAGATTGAATATTTGATCACAAGATACTGTCAGATCACAAGTGCACTGAGATATAGAGGACTAGAACAGGCAAGGGAGTATGAACTCAAGAACGAAATATCAAAAGAACAACTCTCTGAATGAAGTGATAGATGTGTGCAACTAAAGCTCTCCTGGATGGTGTTATTGCCAATAAAGCTGGAATATGCGGAGTTCCAAAAAGAATAGACAAAGACTGTTGGTCCAAGATGACTAGGAATGGAAGTAGCTAGGTGAACTTGCCACATTTCTAAGCGTTTTCAGCAAAGCTATGGAGGTCATGGAAGGGGAACTGTACTCTATACTTGGAGTAGCTATACTTTGTAGAGCAGAATTTGAAGAGCATTTTGTGCACAATGTGTCAGATTCCGCAGCAATCAAGATCCTTAAGTAAAAATGGAAAGAGAAGCTAAACTTCAGGTTTCCTATTGAAGATTACATGATCAGTGCTGGATTACTTGACTGAAAAATTTCAATTGACAGGGATCCAAGAGAATTTTTGCTGCTGAGACAACTACAATTGATTCAAAGTCTAGTTTTGCCAATATTGAAATTTTTTTTCTCACTCCTAAAATATTAGCATAAAACGCCAATCTGGATTTACCAACTGCTTTCAAATCAAAAACACAGCAATTGAAGGGATCCCATGTGGTTCTGAAGAATTTTCTTTTAAGGGTATTTGTTTTTTGATTATTTTTTTTTGTGAGAGCCCTTCATAAATGGGAATGTAAGCCAAGGAACATAAAATGTGATTTTACATTCTGATTCAGAGCAATTTATGAAAATGTCAATTTGTTTCCTTTTCAAGCTTTTCAGATAACTCAAATCTCAAATTCCCTTGGTTTGGATTTGCCATATCCAAACCCCCCAACCTAGCCTGCTGCTAAAGTAAGCTGCTTTATTTGAATTTTTCAAAGTTTAACCTCTCAGTCTTAAGAAGCAGCTTACATATTCAAAATTTGTCCTAAACTAGACCCCAGGAATCTATGGTATCAAGTTTTTTATAGAAAACTAAATTACCTTTTCAAGCTGTTGAAACATTACAGCCCCTTTCTCTAGCCTTAATGTTTTAGCAATAATGCAAATATTTGAACTCAAAATTACCTTTGACACAAGGAAACTAAACATTAAAATTCATTAAAAGATCTTTTCTCCTTTTGAAGTAATCCAAAACACAGTTTTAAAGACTCGGATTGGATTCTCAATAAGTCATGAATCCAACATGAAAATATGTGATATTTCAACTCAACATAAACAGGGACCCATCAAACAGTCCTAAGACACTGTAAATTGATTTATTGTAATATTCCCAATTCCATCAGCCTCCTCTACTGTACAATTCTAAGCAATGATGCCTAAATTCAAGCATGAAATTATCTTTGATTCAAGTAATCTACATTGCAGTATTAATTGCACATAAAATGTTGCAAGAATACTGGTCCAAAGTCAATATGTTACAGAAACTGCTGATATCTGCAACCTTGAACAGTTGAATTATGACATGCTCTTGCTGATGATACTTAGGCTCCTTATTTTTATTTTTCAAGTGATGACTTTCTTTGACATTTTTCCTGGCTGAAGGAACATTGCCAAACAATGAAGGCTGAAAAATATTTAAAAAAGGAGAAGGAAGTTGAGAAGAACTGGAAACAATCAGGAATCAAATTGCACTATACTTTACTGTTTAAAAACATGGGAAGAAACTGGAGATGATAGTGACTGCAACACTCTTCAGTTTGGGAGAAAATTGTAATAAAATTATGTACATTGCCACACTTGCCAGAAAGTTATTGTCTATTAGTCACATAGTTATATAATTATAGCCATATCCCAAAGTTCTAATAGACTTCCAAAGTTTGCCTGAAGGAGTTTTTTTCAACTTGCATTAATATTCAAAGTTTTTACCCAGATAATTGACGAATTTTGTTATATGGTATTTGAAGTTTTGTAGGCAGTAATGCTTGATGAAAAAAATACTAATTTAAATAATTATTTATGTTAAAAATAGATAGATAGTCTATACTTGAACTATTATGCAAGGGTTCTGAAATGCCACAACCATTTTGTTTCTACCAGATTTCTACTTCTAATGATAAATAACAAAGAAAACCAGTGTCCAGACAGTGACTTACAAAGTTTTTAACTCATGAATAGGCCTGAGTTTCTTATAAATTAAAGCTGGGATTTGAGAAAGACTGATAAAAACATTAATGTGTATGTTCAACATTGATTGCACCAGCAGCATGCCACAGACATCTCACCAGCAGCAACTGTGTGCCACTGCTGCTATTTTTGGTCCTGCTGCCACCAGTCTTCTCTTATTTACATGGTACTGGGGTCTAATTACAGCCATGTAAAACACAAACCCCATTTTTGTGCCAATTAACTGTTTAAGATACAGTCAGGTCAGGAATAGTCCAAATTGGCTATTCCCTCTTATTTTATATAGATACCAGTAGGCCTACAATATTTTACTATTATACTGTCTGGCTGCATCTGTTATCTATGACCTCTACTTTGTATTCCTTAATTCGTGTTTTAATGCTTTCTCTACTTTCTTTACATTCCTCTTATTTTATATAATATATTGCTAAAATAATTCTTGTGCAAGCTCCCCCTCTCTAATATGCAAAAACCCATTAAATACTTCTTAGGTATTTTATCATATGGTATTCTATCAACTTAACCCCTATAAATGACTAGAAAATACATCTTGGATTATGGTAGCCTATAGATATAAAGGAAAAGATCCTTACTTTTTGTCATCACAGAATGTATCTTACAAATAGAAGAAAGACTACATTCTAATTTTATAATTGTGATTTCAAATGATATTGCTCTCTTTTGTTATTAGATCTAGCTTACAAATCTTCTTTCAATCAATCAATCAATTTATTCAAAAAGAAAACACATAACAACAATAATAATAAAGATCCTAGAAGCGAACTTGTTAAGGACCAAAACAACAAAAAATTGTAAATGAAAAAGAGAGAGAAGAAAAAAAAAAGAGAAAACAAGGGTAATTAAAGCAAATTGAACAAACATTTAAAGAAATATAATATCAAGATTTTAGTACATTATTATATAGCGTCCGAAAACTTGTGGATAGCTCGACACTGGAGGGTATTACATTCCATTGAATTATAGATTTATAAATTGGGGATCGCTGTGCGGAACTAGAGATACACCTGGGGACAATGAAGGAACGGTTGGATGAACGGAGACAGTGGCCTTCAGAATTATTACTATTAAAATAAGTTAATAAGTGGGGAGGAAGATTTTTATGGTAAGCGGAATATGCAAGGGATAGATTTAACTTTTTGATGATTTGTTCAAAAGGGATAATACCAAAATCGGAGTACAAGTCCTTGGTGGGATATAGTCGTGGCAACCGAAAAACTGCTTTGACGGCACGGTTTTGAGCAGATTTTAATTTATTGGTAACTGAAGGATAAGTATTGCCCCATACAGATCCGCAGTATGAGATATATGGGTAAATAAAAGAATAATAAAGGGTGACAAGGATATCGAGAGGAAGAAAATAATTCACACGATTAATTATACTTACCTGACGCAAAATTATGGCTCTAACATAGGACACATGTGTTGCAAATGATAGGCAGGAGTCTATGTGGACACCAAGAAACTTGGCAACTTCGACCTGCGGGAGGAGATTGGTAGAATATTTTAGGCCAAGTGCTGGCTGAACTTCATTTTTTTTGTAAGGGGTTTGAAATAATACCACCTGACTTTTCTTGCTGTTAATGGTCATGCAGTTAACGAGACACCACTCCTGTACTCTATTCAGAAGGGTTTGAGTAGAGGTGACGACGGATGGTAAATTAGGACCGGTGATGAAAAAGTTGCTATCGTCAGCAAAAAGTACTGGGTGCACTGATGGGCCCAGGTCCGTAATCAAATCATTAATATAAAGGAGAAAAAGTATTGGACCAAGAACAGAGCCCTGTGGGACGCCCCTCCGGACAGGTAGGGGATGTGAAGTCACCCCGCCCAGTCTCACACTCTGTACTCTACCAGAGAGATAAGAGCCGAACCATGAGAAAGGAACTCTGCGAATCCCTAGGTTATTGAGTTTACTTAATAAAACACTGTGATCAACCATGTCAAAGGCCTTTGAAAAATCCAGAAATAAGCCGAATACAGTATTTTTAAGGTCAAGTTGGGAACGTATGAACTGTGTGGCGTCTATTAGTGCATGAGCAGATGAAAATTTGGCACGGAAGCCATATTGATGAGGAGAAATCAACGAATCTGATGACTGATTCCCAAATACAAAGGGAGAAAGACGTCGGAATATAATTCTCTCGAGCACCTTAGATATAACTGGGAGAAGTGAGATTGGACGATAATTGCTTATCTCAGACGGATCGCCTTTTTTATGAATCGGGATAACAATTGCTGATTTAAATATTTCTGGGAAGACTCCATTGGTCATAGACAGGTTTGCTATGTGCACAATGGGTTCACAAATATAGGAAGATACGGTCCTAAGAAGCTTATTACTTATGCCAAAGAAGTCAGGTGTACTACTATTAGAGAGAGATACGATAACTTGAAGCACCTCTTTGCGATCAGTTGGAGAGAAAAACATGGATCTGGGATTCTTGCTAGGGTGTACTGACTGTGAGAAGGAACAGGAGTTAGCATTTGGAATATTAGTGAAATAATTATTAAAAGCATCCGGTACTAAAATTGGGTCAATTAATCTGCCACTGATGTCCCTAAGATTAATAGGAACAGATCTTGAATTCCTTTTTTTTGAAAGGATTTCATTTATTGTAGACCAAATTTTTTGCAAGTTCCCTTTGCAGTGAGAGATTTTTGAATAATAATAATTTTTCTTTGCTTCCCGGATGAGTTTGGTATATATGTTTTTGTATTTTTTATAATTAGTCAGGTCAATAACGCTACTGGTTTTGCAAGCTAACTTATATAGGTCATTTTTTCGGTATGAAGAGATTATCAGGCTATTTGACATCCAGGGGCGTATATGGGTAGTTTTTCGGTTTGATTTACGAACTGGAAAGGTTGAACTAATAAGATCACTCAATCCCTGTGTGAAACTACTTGTGGCTGAATTAACATCCTGACAATCCAAAGTCTTGGACCAGTCGAAGGATTTCAAACAATCCGTGAACCGGTTCATATTCACAGTATTATATATTCTATTAGACGTAGGGGTATTAGTTCTACGGGGTTGAGTAGCTGATAGGGAGGGTAAGGAAAGATAGATTGAAAAGTGATCCGACAGGTCAGAAAATATTATTTTGGAGGACAGGTGGTTTGCCAGGGAAGTGGATACAAAAATGTTATCAATTAAAGTAGCGGTAGACCTCATAGGATCAACTCTAGTAGGAAAAAGGATTGTGGGAAGAAGACCACTTGAGGTAAATGTTTCAAAGAAGGTATCACTATCATTGTTATTGCTAACATTTAATAAATTACAATTGAAGTCCCCAAAAACTATTGCCTTCTTTTGTGGTAAATTAATAA
Organism: Artemia franciscana; assembly: GCF_032884065.1. Taxonomy (NCBI): domain Eukaryota; kingdom Metazoa; phylum Arthropoda; class Branchiopoda; order Anostraca; family Artemiidae; genus Artemia; species Artemia franciscana. Next base: position 54,051,780 of record NC_088870.1, read on the forward strand.
AACTAGAAAAATCATCAAACTGATTACAAAAGAAAGGTGTCGGAAATGAGGGTGGTTTATAAAATAACGAAAAAATAAAAGAATTCTCGTCTACACTTATGTCGACGATTATTGAATAAATGCATCTATTATTTATAGGTTGCGAGAACAAGAATTCACAATCGAATAGTCTGGTGAATTTTAGACTTGATCGGATGTAAAGAGAAATGCCGCCAGAGGACTTGGTTAATTTTCTTTCAATATGAATAGCTTGAAAGCCAGTGAGGGAAAATTCATTAGTATCATCAATTTCTGAAAGCCACGTCTCCGTTATTCCAATTACGTCGAAAGGGCAGTAACCATTTGTTAAAATTAAATCTTTAAAATTAGCCCACTTATCCCGTATGCTTCTGATATTAAAGCAAATTACATTAAGTTTGGTCTCTTCCATTAGCTTAGGTTTCACATTTTTCACAAAATCAAAAGTGTCGAGATATTTACAGTTAATTTGGTTTAAAGGGCTATCGGGGCTAGCTATGGTGTTGGTGGACAGATTAGTTCTGTCATCGTAATAATTAAAAACAACATTATTGCACAGTGACAAATTATTAAGAAACGTAAAATCTTGTAAAGTACTTGTACTTGTGTTTGTTTGACTGTTCATTTCTTAAGCAGTAGTTTCTGTGCTTCTGGACATTTATACGAATAACAGGGGTGGTCGGAGGAGCCACAGAGAGCACATTTCATGACAAGTTGACACGGGTTTTCTTTGGAGTTCTGGTGGTCACCAGCACATTTAGAGCATCTCGGGGAAGCTTTACAGTTATTCGCAGTATGGCCGTAGCACTGGCATTTGTAGCACTGGGTAGGCAAAAACTTGTACTCAGTTATAGGTAGACGCTCGTAACCAATAACAAGGGGATTCTCAGTGGCATAGTTTAGGTGGTCACGTGACTCAAACTTTAATCGAAAAGACCTCGTACTTCCTAACTGAACAACTTCTATACAGTTATTAGTGAGATCATATAGGTCACTTTTAGATGTTCCGTCAGGCACTCGGTGTACTATACCGAAAAAGGCAGGACTCTTCACTTTAGCATTCATGGATTGGTCTACTTTGCTTAATGCATCTGCCAAAGTATTGGCGGCACCCTTGTCCGACAGAACTACTTGCCATGCATCCCTCCTAGGCCTCAAAACAACTATGCTTGAACTGACACCCCCACAAGCTTTATCCAGGAAATCTTTTCGAGCGTCAGGATTATTCAAGTTTTTTGGTGGATTTTTCACAATAACTGAATAGGACGGTTTTGCGGGTGGGGGAGGTTTCATATCAGGAATAGTTTGCACGACTGACCTTGCTTTATGGTGCTCAGCGAAGCTTTTAAATTCCATGTAGAGTTCATTAACCTTTCGAGTTAACATAGCTGTTGTCTCCCCTGGCACACATGGGACCTGATCTGGCTCGAAAATCAGATACTGAGGTAGGCTGATCTTTTTCTCATCACAAAGATCAAAGGCTCGAACCATATCACTTACATTATCAGTCACTTTGGGGCGCTCAGTTACCCTAGTAATAGAGGCATCAGCCCACAAAATCTTCTTTGCTTCAATTAACATATCTCCTTTGAAAAAATTGCAAGCAATTTTTACAATATTATCAGCTGAACAACCTGCATTTCTAGCCCGTGAAATGAAATTCAACATGGGATTCAAGACAAGTCTTTCACCTGGCATCATCTGGTGAAATGATCAAATTTCATCAAAATTTGTGGGCAGGGCCACAATAGTTGTCAGTAAAAGCAATAACAAATCAGGTAGTAATACTCACAAGATATATATTCAGAAGTTGCGTACACAATTTTAATTATCCAAAATCCAATTATTCAAAGCAAATTGTTAACAGCACGTTACACAACTTAAATAGTTGCGTACACGATTTTAATTATCCAATTATCAAAAACAAATTGTTCACAGCACTATATAGCATTGTACACAATTTCAATAGTTGTGCAATGAAATAAATATCCAAACAATAATCCTCTGTAAGTTAACCAACCAATATAAACTGGTTTTCATCCATATAGGTCAAAGACTGAATGTAGACTGAATTGTATCCTTTCCCAGGGAGAATTGTAGTGCATAGGCTAGCCTAATTGTCTTTTTCTTTTTATAGATATTTTCTTGAGTAGTGTTTATATTAACAGATTTCTCAGATAGCTAAGAAACAAACTTATCTCTATAGTCAGAATTGCATCTTGAATCGAAATTTAACATTATTTGTGTTAGAAATGAACTTTTATCTCATCCCTGTATATACCAATTAAATAAAAAAAACAATTTTTTTTCTGAAAGTAAGGAGCAACATTAAAACTTAAAACTAGCAGATATTACTCCATGTATGAAAGGGGCTGTTCCTCCCTCAACTTCCCACTCTTTACACTAAAATTTTACTCTTTCTCTCATTTCTACTTTATTAAACAGTAAGTAACTTTAACATAAAGAGCAGGATGTTGAGGGAGGAACAGCCCCTTTCATACACAGAGTAATTTCTGTTTGTTTTAAGTTTTAATGTTGCTCCTTACTTTCAGTTAAAAAAAAACTTGTTTTTTTTTAATTTAATTTCTGAACATTTTTGGCTCTGTTTTTATTTTGGCTCTCCACAGATGAATAATTAAAACGAAATTTGCATATTAATTTTTTTGGCTAAATGGCTTTCTCCTAGTTTTGATGAGATGATTTTGAGAAAAGGGGTGGGAGAGGAGGCCTAGTAGCCCTCCAATTTTTTGATTACTTAAAAAGGCAACTATAATTTTTAATGAACATTTTTATTAGTAAAAAATATACATAACTTACAAATTAACTTACATAACAAACTTCTATATTTGTATATTTTTATTATGTATATGAGGGGGTTTGCCCCCTCATTAATATCTCACTTTTTACACTAAAGCTTTAATTTTGTCCCAATTCTTTAAGATTGACCCCTGAATCACAAAGGCTGTGGAACAAATAGTTGAAATTACTAAAAAATACTTTAGCATAAAGAGCAAGCTATTTAGGAAGAGATGGCCCCAAAAGCATAGTAATCTCTGTTCATTTTAAGTTTTAATGCTGGTCCTTATCTTTAGCTGAAAAAAACTTTTTCATATTTATTTTTTCATTGTTTTTTTTACAATAATGCTAGAAAATCCTTCACCCACTTCATTGAATTTCTCTTCTCCCATGACAAATTCCTCCAAGGGAAATCCTCCCATGTAGCCCTCTCCCCTCAACCCCCCCCCCCCAAACCAATAAATCATCCTGAAAAGGTATGTACACTTCCAAATAATCATTACTGTATATAAATGCTGGTCAAAGTTTGTAACTTGCAGCCCCTCCCCTGGGGACTGTGGGGGAGTAAGTCAGCCCCAAAGACATAGTTATAATGTTTTTTGACTATGCAGAACAAGATGGCTATCTCAAAATTTTGATCTGTTGACTTTGGGGAAAAAATGAGCATGGAAGGGGGCCTAGGTGCCATCTAATTTTTTGGGTCACTTAAAAAGGCCACTAGAACTTTTAATTTTCATTAGAATGAGCCCTCCCTCAAGAATTCTAGGACCACTTGGTCAGTACAATCACCCCTGGAGAAAAAAAGCAAACAAATAAACATGTACCCATGATTGGTCTTCTGGCAAAAAATAGCCTACTAAGTTTGATATTTTTGTAGATAAGAGCTTGAAACTTCTACAGTAGGGTTCTCTGATATGCAGAATGCAATGGTGTGATTTTGTTAAGATTGTATGACTTTTAGTGGGTGTTTCCCCCTATTTTCCAAAACAATGCAAATTTTCTCAGGCTCATAACTCTTAATGAGTAAGAATAAATTTGATAAAAACTTGTATATTTAAAATTTTCATAAAAATTCAATTCTTTTGATAGGCTATATCTATTGGTATCAAAATTCTGTTTTTTATAGTTTCATTTACTATTGAGCTGGGTTGCTCCTTACTAAAGTTTGTTACCATGAACTGTTTGATTCATAATATAGGCCTATTCTGATTATTGGTAGCCTATATAAGCATATTTTCACATTAAGGGCAGGGTTAGGTGGCAAAGCTCATTCCTAATGTAAATGAATGTTAAGATTGGATTTAGGATGCAATTCTGACTACAGAGGTGAGGATGAACATCACCTCACCACCTAATGTGCTACCTAATAGACCTATGACCCCTGAATTGGAATATACCTATAGAGGTGGGAGTGAAGTTCCTTTCTAACCCAATTGAATGTTAAATTTGGATTTGGGATACAATTCTGACAAGCCTGTAGAGGTTATGTTTGTTTCTTAGCTATCTGAATAATCCATTAAAATAAATATTAGCCTATTACACCCCTTGGAATCTGGCAATAGGTCTAGGCTACATAAGAAATAATATTTCAACAATTAAAAGCACTAGAATTTGACTTACCTTGATTTTTTCAGCCTCATCAAAAGCTTCTTTCATGTTTCTTTTTGGGTTCCCTTTAAAAATGCTAGAGAATGTAATCTCAGAGGTAGCATGTTTTTGCTCCAAATAGGCTATGTTTTTTCCATTTCAAGTCAGCCTGCAATTTTCTGTAAATGATATACTTCTCTATGCATTAATGATATACACTTAAAGTAATAGTTGCAATTGAATTAACGTCTACTATTTTTAAACATTAGTTTTTTGCCTTGAATGTCTAATAGTCTTTTGCTGTTGAATTATTTAAATTCATTTAAAAGTTTACTTCTGTGCTACGCTGCCAATTATGTCCAAATACTATGAGAAACATCGAAAAACTCAGACAAGCGTGGAAATAAACAAGAACGAAACCTGGCACTGACTAGATTGTCGCCGTGGATTTGGTAAATAATTATCCTTTTTCTTAACTGAAAGCAGAGCGAATTCAACTGTTATGTCGAATGCATATTGTTTTTTCGTCCTGTGCACAATTGCACAGGAAATCTGCTTAATTTACTTAACATAAATTGTACTTTCACTTTGCTCACGTAACTAGTGAGTATTGCTACTTAGGAAGTATCCGTAACGAGTATCCTAATGCTACTTAGAAAGTTGAGTATTTTTTGGCTTAGTGATGATAACAGATGGCTCCCTTTTTTCTATGTATTTAATTATTGTTTTTTTTTCTTATTGTATTTTTCTATTATTATTATTAGCGGCAAACTATAGTGATATACTCAAAGTTCTTAAGAGGGTTTTCGTGTTTACTGATAGGCTGTAAATAAAACTATAGAGGCCAAATTCTACAACAATTTGTGGTAAGGTTTTGACAAATACGAGGAGTTTTGCCAAGTTTCAGGATAGAATAAATAGTAGCAATAGGAAGAATTTGACCTTCTATACGTCTCACTAATTTTAATAGACTGTAGGTAAGGCTAATCTCGCTTCATTTATTAAAAAAAAAACTATATTTTTAGGTACTAGTGATCGTTACATTATGAAATTGTAACATTAAAAATTAGTATGGAGTTTTTTAATTGTATGAGGTGAAACTTGTGTCACTATAATTGTAAACAGGGGCAGCAGTTGATAAAAAAAAACGTTGGCTACGGGGATGTAGCCAGTATGCATTTTTTTTTTTTTTTATCTAGCCGAGAGGCATTTTTACTTTTATTGACTTTTTAAACAAAATTCAAAATGTTTGCTAATTCATAAAAGTTAATTTTAGAATAATGAGGATAGTACTTATGTTTGAATGTGAACGGGAAAATATCGATTGGAATAGACAGTAGCAAAATCACGTAATTTACGCTACTTAATACTTACGATAATGAATATCCGGATAAATTAGTTGCACTTTTATATTAATGGAGCCACTGTGATTACTATTTGAAAGTTTTTGCTTTTTCATACTATGATGTTCTCCGCTTTTTAATTTATGTAACACCTATTTAACTTTAGACAGATCAAAGACAACGATGCTAACTACGTCTCAACGAGCAATGTCATTTAAGAAGTATTCATTCTCACTGATATAGAATGATCTACAGTTCAGAGTTCTGAAAATAATTTGAAAGTCCCAAGCCCACAAAAGTTTCAAGCCCACATGAAAATATATATTACATAGAATTAACTATCCATTAGTGACACGTAAGAAATGTTTTAGTGGAAATGCTCAGACAATTATGCAATAAAACCTTAACCTGTTTTTTAGAAAATAAATTTTGCTACTTATTCTTTCACGGGATAAAAGGCCCCAAAACACCTTTGGTATCTTTAACTAAGAATTTTTTGAAAGTATTTTACGTTTCTGAAAGTATTATATCAACATATGTTAAAGCTTAATAAACTCAGAAAAAGGCCAAACCATTGCAAACAAATCAAAACAAAGAACAAGAGCTATACACACCATAAATATTCCGAAGTTTAACGTAAGAAATTGATTAAAAAAACCATTGTTGATTGTATAAAAATCTATTGACTGCAAAAGAATTTTTTTTTTTTTACTAAAAAGATATTCCAGCTTATCAGTATTTTATACTTTCTGAAAATAGTAATTGTTTTGCAGGTCGCATAATTTGATTTGCAGTTTCCGGGTTCAAACCATTCTACTAAAAGCATGTTAACTATTTATTATATCATCGATGAGGCTGTTTTTTTTTTTATTCAGAAAGCAGTAGTATGAAAATGTCAAACTTTGGTGAGAAGAGAAACAAATAAGAAATTCGGGCGGCCACAAAAGAGCAAGGGACCGTGTCCCTTGAAAATTGGTATACAAAGTACTCTTTAGAAAACCACAGCCATTGTTTTCTATACGATGAATTTGGAAGAAAAGAAAAAAAATTAAGTTGTTCATAATAGTGAGTGGTAAGTGAAGATTGAACCATGTTAAAATCCATTAATACTACTATTGCTACTAATAACTATGTGCAACACCAATCCACCTGATGTTAGCACAGCTACGCAAACACTCCTCCATCGTAATCTTTTCAAATCATCCCTCTTTACACCCTCCTAAGAAATTTATATTTTCGCTGAATCCCTCCTAACTAACTTATCCAGGGATTATCTGCTTTTTTGCCTAGATTATTGGCGTAAAGGTACGATCTTTGGTAATCTGTTATTTGTCATCCCCAGAGTATTGTCCAACAATTTCAACCTTTCTTTCATCATTTCTAGAAATTGAAATTTCATCAACCTTTCTAGAAATTAGAATGCATCCACTTTTTTTTATCACGGTCTATTGTTTGAAATATGGTCAGTTAGACGGGTGCACAAAATGATCTTTAGGCAATTCCTTTGGAAAGTATTTAACAAATCCTCTTTTGTGATTCGGAGTGCTACTTTTCAGAGCCATACTGACCACTTTTATCGCTGTAGCTTCCAATATTATAATATAAGTTCACCGACTTACGTTCCAGTTCCAAAAATTGTAGGGAGGTATATGGATTAACAACAAGTCCTTTCACCTCTTTGACTTCTTCCCCAGAAAAACTAGCTACTGGAAGCGCTATTTTCCTCCAGTCAGCAAACAATAGATATATACGATTATGAACAATAATACACTGCTATTGATTGTGGGAAGTGCGAGTACCTGAGCTACCTGTCCCCAGCAGTTTAAGGCACTAGGCCGGCCGGTACCAATACGGCTCTTCCTACTCATTCCCGCTCTCTTCTGCACAATCAAAAACTATGGATAAATCGTGTCCCCTTAAAAATAGACTTCTTCAAACTTTAATCTTTATTAAACAATATTTCTCTTCTTTAAGGTATCAATTGCTGCCTTAAATATCTTACGATCAATTTCCCATGGCAGGTTAGAATCCAGGATAGCTGTATAAGTATTTGGAATCTTAGCCAAGGAGAAGAAACGCTTAAGAGCAATAGTCTCCTCACTCTGAGCCTGACAATCAAATAAAATATGCTGGATTGTTTTCTCCACTGTAAAGTAGATTCGGCATAAAGGGGAATGATGTAGCTTCCAATTAAATAACAAGCTATTTACAAGTAGGGCACCTGATTTCAGCCGGTAATATAGCACTGTATTTAATCTTGTATGAAATGGAGATAACATTAATTTACTGTGATTAACTCTGGATCTTTGCCTGATAATATCTCGGGAATTGAGGTCAGAGGAAGGTCTAGGAGATAACATGGAAGCCTTTGCTGCTAGAGAATCAGCCATATCATTATATTTTATACTTTTATGACTAGGAACATGTTGAAAATAAACTTCATTTTCTTTGATCTTAAGATTAAGAAGCTGTCTTCTAATATTATATAAATCTTTGTCATTAGCAATTCTATTAATATTTTGGATCAGTAGTAATGCTGATTTAGAGTCGGAGAGACAGAGTATATTTTCAGATTCCATGTTATAATTTATACGTGCATCCAAGGCCAGGCAGATGGCACATAATTCAGCTGACAAGATAGAAGATCCCAATGGGAGAGGAGAATAAATGTTCAAATTCAGGGATGGGATACATGCTCCTGCTCCAGCTCTTTCCCTCTGGACAGATCTATCTGTATATATTTTTCTATAGTTGGGGTAAGCCTTTGAGATGTGTTCAGCCAAAATAGTCTGGATCTCGTAATTAGGAATCAAATCTTTACTAATAGAGATAAGTTCTACTTGACAGCTTGGAGGACTCATTTCCCATGGGGGGTATTCAGTATAGGGATATGCATAAAGCGAATGTTGATTCCAATCTGGGACCTCCAGTTGAAATTGATTCCATGATGAATGGGTATTGGGACAGGCTGACTTCTCAGCAAAGGTATGTGCATATACAGCATGCTTGGCTCCATAAGCCTGGATTTGCGAGAAATATTTTATCCTTAGACTAGATGCTCTTTCACTTAGGGACACCAATCCCGACAGTATTCTTAACTTTGACAGAGGAGTATGCTTATGAACACCCAAAGCTATTCGAATAGTAGAATTTTGTAAAGATTCAAGGATTTTGAATGAGGATGAAGGACGAGCTGAAAAAATTTGAATCCCATATTCTATATTTGAACGAATATATAATTTGTAAAAATTCAAAATAATTTTTGGGTGACATCCCCACTTATTTCCAGCAAGTCTTTTTAGAATACAAAGTCTCGGAATAATCAGAGGTTTCAAAGAATTAATATGTTCATGCCACTGCATTTTAGAATCCATTAATAAACCAAGTAACTTCACTGAATTGCAATATGGGATCTCCCTGGGATTTTACGTTCATGATCTACCAAACTCTTTCGAATTGAGAAGAAGAAATTTAGGCCTTTGCTATTCTGTTTTTGACATTTTCATTTTATCTATGAAATATTTTCTAATAATTCCATCTAGGTAAGTGAAGTTGTCGATTTGATCAATCTTACTTCTACGCAGCACCGCCTCTACGCCGTCAGTTATGAAGCGAACTGTTCTTCGCTCTAAGCTTTGTAAACTGCATCTCAAAGTCTAAAATGTATAGTAATACTAAGTAATTTCATTCTTTTTTAGACTAAAATGTCTTCTCTTACCCCTTACTTTAAGTTTCTTTTATTTTGTATGAAAAAATCAAGTGTTTTTTCATTGATATGTTTTTTTCTTCTTTTTAGCCTAAAATTTCTTCTCTTACCCCTTACCTTTCACAAAAACCTTAGGAGTGCCCTTTCTGTTTCTTTTTACCTTGGTATTTTTCCTTTCTCATTATTCACTACTGAGTTTTTTGAGTTACAACATATTATTCAATATCTATGCCTGATATCAGGTTTTTTCAACTACTCTACACGATACGGTAGTGCCAGTGATTGATCAAGGGGGTGGGGGTCCCATGATATGGATAGAGCTTGACCAAGCATTTATATAAGAAAACAACTTCTGACGAAACTTCTTGGTACCCTCTCCACCCCATCAATATAAATCCTCTATTCCCTAGTAGGAAGCATCAAAAGACGCTGTATCTAAAACAATTAGGAAAATTATGTCTAATATCCTAATTCTACACGCTGAAAATTCAAAATATCTAGCCATCAAGCTCTGGCCTACTTATGCTTCACGTTTGGGAGAACGCGCCTTCAACTGTTAATGCAGGTAGCTTTTTTCTAGCAATAACTTTTCTATCTTGTCGCATAGAGGTCACCCGAGCAATGCATACTTAACCAACTGAACTAAATGCCAATTTAAAATTTTCAGAAAAAAAAGGAAACTCCTTGTGAAGGCGGTTTCTTGGCAAGTAATTCCCTACGGTGTATTGTAACATGAAAACAACAAATTAAAGCATACTTGTTGAGATTACTATCCTTTTCAAGTAAAGTTGGCCTTCTTAATTGAGCGTGACTACTATCGTCCTTTGGATAATAAAAAAACACGTTTGTTATGAATCAGTCAACCTTTTAACACTTTGTGATTTGACAGTGTAAAATTGGTTTGTTTAAAAAATGGAGAGACAAAGACTAGTCTCCCCTGACTGTAGATTAAGAGTTTTTTCCAGTTCCTTCAAAAGTGAAAGTTGGAATTATGTTATCCATACATGACCTGAAGAGTATGCTCGAACTAAGACAATCAATTAGGTTAAAAGTTGTTTGTGCCCCGACTGATCCTCTAAGGATACATCAACCATGAGGGAAAACTTTGGAAAATCCCTTGTTTGATCTTCTTTATCCATCCCCGTTGTTCAGATGCTAGGTTTGAGATACTTTGTATCTTTTGTGAAAACAAAATCGAACCTTCTTTTACCCTCATTTTACTGAGCATGAATTTTACGTACCCTACTCTAAAAGATCTAGGGACTTTTGTGGGTTTGTACCATGCATTTATTGGATTGTTATTGGTTATAAACGCGTATCATCTTATCTGGCATGAATAGATGTTCCTCTTTCATGAATGTGTGGGTCAGGCTGAAGGTAAGGCCTTTATTTTGGTAAGCCCCCTTTTTATTCTAAGCAATACTCGTGAAAACTTGTACCGTACAAAAACCTATGTTTGCTAACCAACTGAGATTCCATCCAAAAATTTCAAAATATGAAACCATTTGTGACTTTGAATTTACTTTTGTAACTTGAATTGAAATTATTTAGCTATATTTCTAAAACTATTTTCAGTCCATAGTTTACGTAACAAGTTTTGAAATTCCCAATTAGTTGAACACTATCAATGAACAAGATTGTCCCTAATGACATCCTTTGTTCCTTTCAAAGTAAGAACAAGGATCCAAAATAACTCTGAATGTCACCATTATAAAGAAATTAATTCAGAAGCAGCTAATCTGGTATTATGAATAACTAATCCTTGTTTATCTAACATTATTGGCTAAATTCAATAGTTGATGTAGTATTTGACTATTTATAGTTTATTTATAAACCCAAGCACCTAGAACAAATACAAAATATAAGCACAAGCAAGCAATACAAAATATAAGCACAAGCAAGCAATGTTAAGCACAACATAAGCATAAACAAGCGGGTTAGTCCATAATGCTGCATCTCCCTTCTTTTCATGAAAGGCGGTCTGCCTACAAATCCGGCCTTTTAGGTGGCCTAACCACTCTTCCGCTGCGGGTGTGCGGCATCACCTTTGATGTAGTGGTAGGGGATTTAGTCCCTGTGGCTGGGCAGTCGGGAGCAGCATTTTCTGGCGTAGGAACGATGGTTGGTGGGACAAGGGGTGGGTCAGAAGGTTCACCTTCTTCTCTTGGTAACGGAACATTTCTTGGCGAGGTTTCGATGTCTGTGCCGATTGGCTGGGGTGATTCGTTTAGGATGGGCTGGGATATATCATTGCTTTCGTCCTGTGTGGTGGGCTGGATTCTGACCTCTTCCTTGGCTACGGGAAAGGAATGGCGGGAGATATGGACTCTATTTCGTCGCAGCCTGGAACCGTCTTCTGTCTCCACTACGTATGATCTGGGGTTCTCATGGCATGATATGATTTTCGCTTTGGTCCAGGGGCCGTTTGTTTTCTTCTGGATAAAAACTTGGTCTTCCAGTTGAGGTTCACGTAGCGGTTTCGCAGTCTTATCGTGATAGCGTTTCTGGCTTTCCTGTTCCTTCGATCTGTGTTGTAGGAAGGTCTGAATGGGGGTGACTCTTGGTTTTAGCTGGTTGTATGTTGATGGTAGGACTGACCGTAGCTGGCGGCTCATGAGGAGTTGAGCAGGTGAGGCATGGCCGTCAACTGGGCTATTTCTATATTCTAGAAGTGCAATATGTGGGTCGTTTCCACTTTCTTTCGCTTTGGTTAGTATCCGTTTGCAGGTTTTTACTGATTTCTCCACCAGATCGTTTGATCTCGGATACATAAGGCTGGAGGTTTTCAGACTAATTCCCCACTCTTGCGCAAAATCTCGGAACTCTTGTGAGAAAAGTTGTGAGCCGTTGTCTGAAGTTATCAGCTGAGGGATTCCGAAACGTGCGAAGTTGGCTTTCAGTTTGTCGATGATTGCGGTTGATGTCTGACTTGACAATTTGTCTATTTCAAAGTATCTGCTATAATAGTCGGCAGTGATGAGATAGCAGGTCTTGTTCCAGTCGAAAAGGTCAATGCCAATGTGTTGCCATGGGAGTGAGGGCGGCTGGTTGCTAATCAACGGTTCCTTTTGATTATTTGCTGCAAATTTAGCACATGTTTCACATTTTTGGATGTCAGCGTTCATCCCTGGCCAATACACAATCATCCGGGCGCGCTGTTTGGTTTTGTCGATCCCAAGGTGTGGTGAGTGTAGCTGATGAATTATGTTGGTTCTGAGAGGATGGGGTACGATGATTCGTTGACCTTTCAAAACTAACCCATCGTGGGTTGCTAGTTCGTCTTTGATATTCCAGAATCGAACGGCATCTGTTGGGCACGACTGACGTGTACCGGTCCATCCTTTGAGTATGAGTTCTTTGACTGCCTTGAGTTGAGTGTCTTTTTCTGTCTCGCGGCGTATTTCGTCTAGTTTGGAGTCACTCACTGGCAAGGATTTCATCACTGTATGCACAAAAACTTCGATGTCATTCTGCATTTTGGTATCAACGTCTGGCAGGTGTAGTCGAGAGAGTGCATCTGGGACTGGGATATCTGACCCCGGGCTATAGTGTACTTCTATATCGTATGGCTGGATCTGAATCATCATTCACTGTAGTCGTACTGGTGCCGTATGGAGTGGTCTTGATAAGATGGTCTCTAATGGGCGATGATCTGTTGTCACGATGGTTTTTCTTCCATAGATGTAGTGATGGAAGTGTTTGCACCCAAACACGATCGCATACAGTTCCTTCTCTAGTTGAGAATAGTTCTGTTCAGTCGTGCTAAGGGCCCTAGATGCAAATCCTACGATCTTCCCATTTGAGGAGAGCTCAGCTCCAAGTCCATGCTTTGAGGCGTCAACCTTGAGTTCGACTACTTTGCATTTATGGTCGAAGAAAGCTAGATTTTCTGAAATGCAGCTCTTGATCTCTTTCATACTTGCTTCGTGATCGGTTTCCCATCTGAAATCGGTGGCTTTAGTAAGATCTGTCAGTGGCTTATTTTTCGAGGATAGGTCGGGTATGTATTTCGATAGGAAGTTGAGCATTCCTAATAGTGTCTGTAGCTCTTCTTTAGACTGTGGGCTTGGCATGTCTTGTATAGCCCTAATCTTTTCTGGGTCTGGTTTTATCCCGTCTCTGCTAATGATATGTCCAAAGTACTTGACTTTGTCTTTGGAAAATTCGCATTTTTCACTGTTGAAGCGGATTCCTTTTTCTCTGGCTCTTCTAAGAACGGCGGATAGTCTCTGGATGTGCTCCTTGCGGTTCTTTCCATATACCAGAATATCATCTACAAGTATTCTGATACCTTCCAATCCTTCAAACGCCTCTTCCATTTTTCTCTGGAACTCGTCTTGCGCAGACACTAGGCCAAAGGGGTATCTCTTCCATCTGTATCGGCCGTAGATAGTGCTGAAGGTTGTATAGTAGGAGGATCGCGTGGAAAGTGGGAGTATCCAGTAGCCTGAGCGGGCATCAAGCCTGCTGAATACTGCCGTTCCATCCGGTTCAGCAACAGCATCGTCGAAAGATGGGACCAGATAGTAGGGGCGTTTTATCGCCTTGTTCAGGTCAACAGGATCGATGCATAGTCTCACACCACCATCTTTTTTCTCCACCATGACCATGGCATTAACCCAGTCTGTTGGCTCACTGACCTTTTTGATAATATCGAGACTTTCTAGGCGTTTCAACTCGGTCTTGAGCTTCTGCTTTAAGGCTAGCGGTATTTTCCTAGCTGGATGTACTGTGGGTGTTGCATTGTCTTTTAAGTATATTTCACACTCTGTTTCGAGTTTGCCTATACCCTTGAAAACATCACTATATTCGCTGACTGGTGATTCTTCAATGTTCAGAACAAGCTTGATCAGGTTCATGTCTTTGCTTGCTTTAAACCCAATTATACGTGTGGTGTTTGACTCGACCACAAAAAAGGTGAGTTGCTGTGTAGGCCCATTTTTGTAGTAACAAGGAATGTTGCAGACTCCTACATAGGGTATTGTCGATCCACAGTAGCTGGTGAGGCGTTGCGTGGCTTTCAGCAGCTTTGGCTTTGGCGAAAGCTTGTCCAGGTACTGTGAAGGTAGGATGTTGACCTGAGCACCCGTATCGATCTTGAAATCAATGTGGATCTGCCCACAAACAGAAATCTCAGCAAAGATTTCATCCTTGCTGGAGTCCTTGTTGATGGCATACAGGAACACCTCTGTTTCTTCCTGGTTGTACAGGTCACTGGTGAATGCTGGAGTGTTTGTGGCCTCATTTCCAACGATATTCACCGCCTTACTTTTGCAGACTTTTGCAAAATGGTTCTGTTTTTTACACTTGGCACATGTTTTCCCTTTTGCAGGACACACATGCTGGGGTGAGTAATTTCCGCCACAAAAGTAACACTCTGTCTTTTTAAGTGAGAAGCTGGAGCGACTCTTTGCAACAGCATCCACTTCTTGTTTTATTTCCTTTTGTTCGAATGTCTTTAGTTGTGCCTGGGTTGACTCGTGAGCTCGACATATTGTAACAGCTTGGGCCAGAGTAAGGCTGTCACCGACGGCTAATAGTTTTTCACGTAGTTTAGGATTTCTGACTCCACTAACTATTTTGTCTCTTACCATCTCACTTTCACTTAAGTATCCGCATGGTTTAACTAGAATCTTGAGCTCTGTTATGTATTTGTCAGTACTTTCTGTGTTGTTCTGGTCTCTTTTCTGAAAAACATAGCGGGAGAACACTTGATTATTTTTGGGGGCAGCATAGTCTCTAAACTTCTTGAAGTAGATCTCGATTTTGTCCTTCTCTTCATCCGCAAGCTCAAAAGTGCTGAAGATTTCTCTGCCTTGTGCACCAACCCAGATTAAGAGGTAGGCACATGCTACTTTCTCAGACTTGTCAGCAAGGGGGCCTTGGCGCATGAGCTTTGCGTGGTTTTCGAATGCGGTCCATTATGAGTTGAGGTTGTCTGCATTCCAGTTTATTGACGGGTGGGTGATCTCCATGACGTCTGACACCATGTAGTATTTGACTATTTATAGTTTATTTATAAACCCAAGCACCTAGAACAAATACAAAATATAAGCACAAGCAAGCAATACAAAATATAAGCACAAGCAAGCAATGTTAAGCACAACATAAGCATAAACAAGCGGGTTAGTCCATAATGCTGCAGTTGACACAACGATGAAAAAGCTACTGACCATGCCTGTCAAAGTAAAAATCTGTAGAAATATTCAAGACTTATGAACATAAAGGCTTTTCAAAAAATACAATGGCTTCTAATATTGTCAGGTTAATACAACAGACCAGTACTAAAGATGAAAACCTTCACACGAGTGTAAACAATTTTCAACTGGTCATCATGAATCAAGTCTTTGTATTTTTTCTTACATTTATGTAAATTATACAAGTCAGAAATATATTTGAAACTCAGGTGAAACTTTGACCGAATTAAGATTTTTACCATTTTTTCAATGACCAATGTTTTGGTTACGTACAACTATCGTTTTTACTCATTAATAACAACCCTTTTTTGAGAATCATGTCACTCTATCCAATGTTTACCTTTTCCCGAAAAAAATTAACTGCCTCTTTTCATCAAATAAATGAAAAGTGGGCATATGTTTGGATCATTATTCTGATCTCCACCCAGTGCACAATGGAGAAAATAAAATAGTCTTGTAGATTTTTTTTTCAATTTTGATTAAAAGCCTCGGAATTTTTTGCCAGATTAAAGTTTTTCGACAACTAAACAGGTTGAAACCTGCTATGAACGAAGAATGACAAACCCTATTAGCATTGTCAAATGCACTCAACAAACACAAACATGAAAGCCAACACTTTCGAATCCACCATATTACTAATAAATTTCTTTAGATCCTAGCCCTCTTTTACTTTATTTTATCCCTCTTGAAATTATTGTGACCTCCTTGGAGTTACTTTGTTAATGTTAAAAACATCATTTGGACAGCTAATGCTGGTATTTCCGAGTTTAAGCTCTTCAATAAATTTTGTATTTCTCTTCTAATTCTTAAACTGTATTGCTTTGGAATCGACTAAATTTTATCCTTCTAGTTTCAACCTTGTGTTTTATGGAAACCCTGTGGATATTCTTTAGAGATAGTACAGTCACATAACTCTGATTTTATAGAAAGCTCAGAATAAAACGCTTACGCTTGTCCACAGGAAAATGCGTTGTGACTCGATTTTCCTAAGAAAATCAGCACTTAACTTTCACAAAGGAAACATTTTCTTGTTGTTTTTCGCCAAGTATCTACCTTTTTCCCATGGCTTATTTACATCATTTACGAAAACTATTTCATCTATAAGTCTATTTTCATTTTATGAAAATAGTCTATTTCATTTTATGAGTGTTTTAATTTTGAAAAACGATTTCGGCTCTTTTGAGCTTCGGCTTTTCTGAGTTGATTTTTTCGTCCTGAAACCATAAGCTGCAGTAAACGGAAAATTCAAAGTATCTTTCATGTGATCTATATTTCAAAATGAATAAAAAGAAACAAATTAAACATGTTTACCTAGTCAATCCCTTCGACTATGAATGGTAAAGCATGTCTATGGCATACACTTCTTTTGCATGCTTATTAAGATCATGATTCTTTTTAATTGGCCAGTGATAAGGTAAAGATGCTGGCAAGAAATTAGCTTGAGGGTGGAGCAAAGTATTGAAAAAGTTAGGATACCTTTTCTGTGTTTGAAAGTCTTAAGATGGCTAAAAGAGACTCTAGGGGAATACCCACCTTCCACTTTAATGATCCCTGATATTGTCCTAGGTTGTATAAACAAATTTAAGAAAATATTAGAATTTTTTTAATGCCCAAATAGTTTTTTGGCTATTAAAAAGAATTTTTATGTTTGCTTTAATTTTTATCCATATCATAGGTTAACTTTTACCCTGCGTATTTGTCCAACTGATCTAAATTATTTGCAGTGATGTGATCATATTGGCTGATTTAGAATGAATGTTTGTAATTGTTTAGTTTCATCACAAGCTGTATAAGTTGGAAACTAAGCTGCAAAGCAACATAGTTTCCAGTTTAGAGCACTTAGAAATGATAATTCTTGAAGTGTATCCATTTCTGGTTGACCCTCCTCCTCCATGGGGCCAACTAAATATGTGTAAGTGGGCAGGGTTTTGAAGTTGAGGGAAAAGCTAGGGTTGTACAATATGAATGATGTTATTTTTTAAATGCTAATTCTAATCATCACTGGTAATTTCTTTTAGTTGTAAATTGAAAGATAATTAAAAACTTACACATCCATTAATGCTAATATCCACTTTCACTTTCAAGTTTAAACTAGCCAGCTGTCTAAAGAAAACAAACATCCAATTTTGCTTTTATGTTACAGTACCTATAGGGCAAAGCAAATTAGTCCATGAGCCCTTTGGGCAGTGGGCAAGGTCTGTATTCTGATTGGTTGACTTGTTAGTTGATGTTTATGACCTGCTTCATGCTTACTCGTTCAGGCTTCAGGCCAAATAATTATTCAATAAATATAGGCTCCATAGGTGCACAATACAACAGTTCAGTTCAAAGCTGTGATGGTTTGATACAATGGGCTTTGAAGACTTTAGAAAATCTGTTGCTTCCCACAAAAGAAAATGGACAGAAAGAAGGCCATTATTTTCAGTAACTTTTCATCACACATCATTGTATTTATTTTGCTTAGATTTGAATCTTGTAAAGGCTCCAGGAGTACAGACCTTTCCAAAAGTGACTTTCTGAAGTTATTGAAGGAACTTTTGGATGCTCTTGATGAAGATAATGGATCAGTAGATATGATATCAGGATATCAGGAAAAGCTGGATTATCCTGTTTAACCCAAGAAGGTACTAAACCAGCTACCAAGTTGTACAACTATAACATCACATGCTGTTTTAAACAAGACAATAGTTGAGTATTTGAAAGAGCTTCAGAGGGGCAACAACACTTGCAAACTACTAGAAAACAACCTCTCAAGTCAGGTATACTTATCATCCCTTGCAAGTGCAACAAGAGGTCACACACAGAAGCAGCAAGTCCCCCATTGCCATCAATGTGAGCACCAGCAATTTTTCTCTGTACATGCTGTCCCTTACTAGAACAGCCTCTCCAATGCCACCATCCAGTCCAAAACCACAAATGCTTTTGAGAAAGGAGTTGATCAGGACTAGGTCAATGCAGGGTGTAGACTAACCTGGGATGCCAAACCATAGTCATGTCGCACCACCAGTGGGATGTTTCAAAGGAGGCTCATCATCACCTTATCTTTCTGGACATGTGATTTTAGTAAATTTTAAGAAAAAGTGAAAGGCCCCATTGACAGAAGAGAATCAACATCCTACCTGGAAAAAACTACTGTGTAGATGATGTGAAGCCTGTAGGTGAACCACAGCTGAGTGAAGAGGAAGAGACACATGTTGAAAAGATTAACTTTCCAAAGAGTTCCCAATAGTAACTAAATAATACAAAGAGATATTATCCTAAATGTCATGAAAAAAGGTCCCCCATATGTTCTACATTCAAGAAAAAGCAAGCCAAGAAAAGAACTGAAAAAAAAAGATTGAGTCATCCAAAGACAACCATAGTTCAATTGAAGACACACACATGTCATCCAAGAGAAGAAATGTGACAAAGAAGAAGCCCACAGTTGATGCAAAAGCCAAATGTTGCTGATGATCTCAAACTTCACAAATGAACTTTTGTGCAGTTCTTATACAAAGAAAAAACATTTGCTGGAAAAAAAGAGTGTATACAACAGAAAGTTTATGGCAATGTGTGGGGTTGGACATTGGAAGTGGCCTGAAGAAGATGATGTGTTGAGTTATCCAGTGAAGTATGTGATTCAATTAATGAAGAACCCAGTTCCAGCTTCAGGCACTTCCTTAACCAGGAGTGTTAAGTTCTCATATGAAGATTTCTAGGCCAAATTAGTGCCAATAAGTTAGTTCCTGCATTTGAACTATTGCAAACTTGTTTGGGTTTTATCTTTTGGGCTTATGTTTTGCATTGAAGAAACCAAAGTGTACTGTTTTGTTCTTAGACAGATACAACATAATGGCGTTCTTAGCAAAACCAAAGACCAAGGAACCAGGGGCATGATTCCTGATTGGAAGAAACACTGCTGGGAGCCTGTACATGTTCTTGCTGAGAGTTTCAACTACCCTGGATGGCCCTTGAACACCATGTTATTGTTATATCACATTAGAAGAGTGAGTAGCCTAGGTTAAGTTAGTAGTGCCAGTTTGACTTGTTTTATTCTGCTGTCTTCATTGATAAGCATAATCATGGGCCTCTTCCACTGCCTTGTCTGAGGAATGTTATCTCTGTCACATGTACTCAAGATCTAGGGTTACTGTGTACATCTAAAGAACAAATCATACTGGCGTCTACCTCTTCTTTGTAAGTTTCAACTTCTATGACATCCTCTTCAATCTAGAAATTAGGACCCCTATTGCAACCTTCATTTGTTTAATTTGATCAATCTTCTTCAGTTTCAAGGAGCTCCATGAGTTAGATTTTTTATGGCTACTTATGGAGGCTTCCTGAAAAAGTAGAGTAAAATGTAAAGGGAACAAAGGGTAAAAATATTCACCTTCTTGGAAACAAAAACTTTTTGACCTGTGGGTATGCTGTACTTCCTCATGAAAAGGTTGGAAGTCCATCAATATCTGTATATAAGAAAAGATAAACTATGAAAGTAGTGTAACTATAGTTTTCCTATTGATTGTTGGCTATTTGTACATCTAACTATTTTTCAAAATATTTGACCCTGACAGTTTTTTTTTTTATTATTTAAGCAGTCAGGTAGGGTAAAAACCTCCCTTAGCTCCTTTCTGGATAGATGCTGAAATTTGACTGACTCACTGAAAATTCTTTGTGTGGTTTTTTTATCATTATGTAGAACAACAATGGTGTAGCCCCAAGGGTTGTTGAGAAACACCAAAAATAAAAGTACATGGGGTAATTTTCTACCCCACCCAACCAGTTAAGGGCAAATTTTCCATGGAATTTTAGTACAATGGTCCCTGGATAAACTGAAACTCCTATCAGTGATAAATACTAATTCATGAGGTACACTTAGATCCCAAACGGCTGTAATCTCTCAGTGTTAATTTTAGTAATCTAATACACAGTAATTAAGTAACTACATAATTGTTTGATGACAAAAATATATTTAAGCCAAAACGTTGAATCATCAGTTATCTTAAATCACACTTGCTATAAATAGGACAAATCCAATGTCCACAAGAGATGATCAAATCAGAAATGCTTCCAAGGTTGGTGTTTTCAATATGTTTATAGGGAATTTTATACTTCCAAGGATTATGCAAACTATTTTTTATGAGGGGTATGTTAATGGAACTTCTATGGGTTGTACATTGTAAAACAAAAATCATTTGTGGAAATGACCCTATATAATTAATTCTACTAATACTATTATTTGTGAAGTATAGCTGTAGGATACTGGTCGGTAGGTTTTTAGGTACTTCACTAGATAAATTATCAGAAATATCCAGGTAATCTAGGGCTTGGTTTGAGGGAAAGGTATTTTCTACAATGAAAAACATGCCTTTGTCTATTGCTTTATCTTTGTCATTGCTAGGGATCAAAAAGTTAACATCATGACAGTTGAAATTCAGAAATTTCTCAAGAACTTCCATGTTATTGTTAGTTGACTGCAAAGTTTATTGCAGAGAAAACGCACGCCTAAATATAAATGTCATGAAAATGTCTTGTATTAGAATTACTTATTGAATGTAAAAATTTATTGTTACATGTAGGTAGTTACTTTTGGGGTATATTACTTTTGAACAACTGATTTACAAACTAATGGTATGTTTTTAACCACTTTCCAAAACATTTACTAGTGTTAATAACTTTTTTGTGTGATTAAAAAACAGAAGATACATGGGCCTGTTTAAGGGCCCTCATATGCAATTTCCCCTTGAAGCAGTTATTGAATTGCAAAAAAGCATAAAAAAGGCATTAAGTTATATATTCACTTTCATCCTAGTTAAATTGTGTTGTAAACTGCAAATTTACCCTTTAAACTGTGTTGATAAGATACTCATTTCAATAAATTACTATCTCAAGCCTCAAAGGGCCAAATTCAAAGTTTCAAGTGAAAACATTCAAAATAAAATACAAAAACCAGAAAACTGGCAAAATTGTCAAATTGAAAACAAATAAGATCATTTTTAGTCCAGTATTGAACTGAGAATGTCAGTTAAAAACTTAAAAACTGAAACCAAAAGTATGTAAATATAATATTTTTTAAGGGATATTAGAAAAAAGGGTAGCACCAGTTTCCAGAATTAAAAGAGAGAGAAACTAGTGGAATATTTGTTTGTTTATTCTGTAAGGAAAGGAACTAAGATGTTTCTTGTGTCTGGAGATAAAGCAGAAAATAAGGAATAAGATAAGAACAGCTTGAGGTGCACAGAATGAGGTGCTCAGTTTGGGAAGCAGCATCAAGTTATATGTTCACCTTCACCCCTAGCTAAATTGTGTTGTAAACTGAAAATTTACCTTTTAAACTGTGCATATAAGATATTTATTTCCGTAAATTAATATCACCTGCCTCAAAGGGCCAAATTCAAAGTTTCAATTGAAAATATTCAAATAAAACACAAAAACTAGAAAACTGGCTAAAAGGGATATTCAATAAAAGGTAGCACCAGTTTCCAAAAATAAAAGAAAGAGAAACTGGTTGGATATTTTGTTTATTTCTTCTGTAAGGAAAGGCACTAAGGTTTTTCTTGTGTCTGGAGATAAAGCAGCAAATGGGGGACAAGATAGGAGCAGGTTGAGAAACAGCTTGAGATGACACAGAATCCAGATGGGCAGTGATGTTTCGGGAAAATGTTTTCTGTGCAAGGGTTTGTTTTTCAAAACGAAGCACAACATAACTCTTATATACTCAGGTGTTTCCAACCTAGCTTTTTTAGAAGTAGAGTATGGAAGCACAGAAAATGTGGTTCAATCCTGCTTTCTAGGACTATAAGGAAAGAAAGGCTGAGATGGCTAGGGCACATTCTGTGGATGAAGGGTGACAGATTGCCAAAGATTTTCCTTTTCGGCCAACCATCTGGGGCGAAAAGGAAAGCAGCTCGTCCTCGTCTGGGGTGAGAGGATGTCATAAGGAAAGATTTAAGGGAAATGGGAGCTTCCTGGGAGAGTGTAAAGAGAGAGGATTTAAATAGGTTGGGATGTAGGAGGAGCGTGCGTAGCTGTGTTGACCTCAGGCGGCTTGGTGCTGTGGTGAGATGTTTGTAGTTGTAGAGAGTATAGAACCATATCTTCATCAAAATTATTCACATGGCTCTTTTTGGATATATTCAATTTTTCCTGATTTGTAATAGATGTCAGGGTGCAAAACATGACAAAAATATTGAAGATGCAGGCAGATAAAGGAAGTATAGATCTTTCAAGAATGGGAAGGGAGATGCTAAATTTATTTAAAAGCTCAAGCAGTGAGATAGATGTATTAGTTCTATGGAATTTATCTTTAACATACATATTTTGGTTCCAATTGATGTAAATTATGAAAAAAGGCAATTTAAAGGAGGACACAGAAATTTCAAGAGGGATAGGGTTAAGAAAATTGGGCAAGGATTTTTGGAAGCATGTTGGCATTATCATAGATTTAGAGGGATTTCCTCTCATGTCTAAGTCCAGGGTATCATCTACAATGTCATTGAGGATGCTCATTAGGCCGCTTATTGAATTTCTGAAATAGGTTTCAACTACCATCAGGTGGTGAGATGTTTGTAGTAGTAGAGAGTGTGGAACCCTATCTTCATCAAAAATTCTTCACATGGCTTTTTTTGGATATATTCAATTTTTCCTGATTTGTAATAGATGTCAGGGTACAAAAATTGACAAGAATATTGGAGATGAAGGAAGTGCAAGGAATCATTCATATGCGTTCCAAACCAGGTTTTCCATAATTCTTTTTTGAGGGGGTTATAATACCAAGTTTCCATATTTGTGGAATTTGGCCAAACTTGATGATCTCACTGAAAAGAACAGACAAGGGCTATAAAAGGAAAGCACTAATAAGAAGAAATGGGATATCCAAAGGATAAACACTGACCTACATTTGACAGTA
This sequence comes from Artemia franciscana, assembly GCF_032884065.1. Taxonomy (NCBI): domain Eukaryota; kingdom Metazoa; phylum Arthropoda; class Branchiopoda; order Anostraca; family Artemiidae; genus Artemia; species Artemia franciscana. The sequence continues at coordinate 54,075,315 of NC_088870.1, forward strand.
TAGAAAATTGTTTCTTTATATTGTGTGGTATCATAATGGCAGTTTGTTCAATAAAGTCATATAGATGGCTTCTATACTATATTCTGTGATGAAGCAGTGTCAATAATGTCACACACTTTTTTTTTACCTTATTGTGTAATTGTAAGAAAGCATCAATAAAGTCAGATGATTTTTTGCTCTTTGGTATACTAACAACAAAAGAAATGTTTAGGATGGGGTGGATTGAGGGATGGTCCTTACAGTTCACCTTTGTGTGGAAAGATGGATGTGTCTTTGCATCATTTCTTAGAGGAATGTAAGGAATTAAAAGAATTGTGGGTTGAAATTTTGGTAGGGAGGCTGGGGGGAAAGATTAGATATTTGAAGATTTGAAAAGTAGATGTTGTTCAGATATAAATAATAATTGAAGGTTTACCGGGAAGGTATAAACTATTGTAAAGATTTTCTTGAAAAATCAGTTCTAGCATTTTGTCAGTTTATGTTTTGATGTGTATTTTTGCTTGTTTTTCATGTGTCACCGTGTCCCTACAGGGCCTTCTGTGCAAATAAATCTATCCATCCAAGGAGGCATCAATAACATCTTATAAATGACTTATAGCTCTTTATACTTACAGCTCTGATACAGCTCTTTGTATCAAGTTGAAATTTTTTGGGCATGCTGATAGGAATCTTCAACCAGCCAAAATGCAATATTCGCAAACAACTGCAAAAAAAGCCAATGAAGTCAAAATAATAATAGAATGGAAACGACTTTGAAGAGCTATCAGCTATACACAGCTATACACCACGTAACTAATTCTATGGAGCTTCAAAATGACTAAACTCAGTATATTAAAGTTAAAAATAAGGTATAATTAATGTTTGGGAAGAAAGAAAAGCTAAATTGGCTCAGCAATAATTTTTTTGCCCTGAATTAATACCTTTTTAAGTGTTGGCCCATGAGTTTCCTTTAGATAGGACTTACAACTAAGGCTAGAGAAGAGAAGAATGAGGATAGAGAAGAAGAAAAATAGATAGAGAAAAGGAGGATAGGGAAGAAGTGGACCTGCTGTACCAGGGAAGGTTCTAAGAGTGGTTGTAACATTATCAGAGAGTAGTAATATGAATTGAATGTTAGAGCACTAAAATTCTTCAAACCTAAATATATTCTCTAGTGCTCAAATCTTGACATTTCCCCCCTTTTTAAGTACTGTATCTCCCAGTTCTAGTTTTCACTCTGATATAAATTACACTTACTATTATATTAAGATGATTTAGCAAGAATTCTATATTCAAGGTGGGGATGGCTAAGAGCAGTATAAAGTCTGTATTATTGTGGGTTTTCTAGAAGCAGTGGTTATTTTAACAAGACTTTAAGATTTATTAGCTTTTACAAGTTGTACTTGTGGTACTTGACTTGATTGTCCATTTTAACTGCAAACCTCAGTCTTGGCATCCCCTTGTCTAAGAATTCCACCCAGATGTCTTTGACAAGAATTTGGTAGGCTAATGATAGTGAGGTTATTTGGACTTAGGTTTCACATTTTAAGGGGTCAAATTCAAACATCCGGGGTTTAGCTTACTGAGACAACAAATCAAAACAAGGCTAGAGTGTATAATGAGCCAAGGAATAAATAACTTCGGAGTTTTCACTACACATGGTTAAATAATTCTGGATTTTGGTTTGGACAAACATTAAACAGCCCGTCATACGAAACTCTAACTAAGGAGTAAGTTTTGCGCACAGTAACCAAAGCTATAAAAAAAAGTGAAATTACAGTAACAATAACATACAAAGATGTGGCTGTTTAACATGAATCAAAATAAATAAAATTCTTCAAGTTTTCAAAGTTACTCATTAAATGCTATCAGCCCGAGAAAAGTTTCACAATTTTGAAAAGCCCACTTCAACAAGTGGATTAATATTAATGAAAGGTCTCAAGCCCCTATGTACAAAAATGCGAAACCTTATGTTTCTCAGAGACATTTTACATGTGGACCCAGAGACTTTTATACTTATTACATCATTGAAAATAAAAAGAAAATTGCAGTGAATCCAGACAAGGATTTACCTATTGGGCCACTATGCCCTACGGCTTTCACTATTCTTGAATTTCACTATTCACTTCTTTCCGTTATCTCATGTTTTAAAAATTTATTATTTTAGACTTCTTACGTAATGTAATGTATATAATGTAATAAAATGTAATATAATATAATGTAATGTTAATGTTAACACCAAGTTTGCATGTGTAAGTGTATTTCTGATGTCATGCCTGAACACAGAAAGGGCTTGAATTATTTTCACAAAAATTGGACCAAAGGATCACCCCTCTCTCTCTCGTGACAGTTAAAAAATTGTGCTCCAATAAATGCTTTTTACTATTTTTTGACCCACTACATTCCAAGAAAGATTACTCATATCCCCAAAAGTCATTCGCATCATGCGTGCCCTCGTTTTGCCCCGCATTCAAAGAAAGGTGTATGCTTCTTTGCCGTTTTTTGTTGCCTCAGGGGGATGATTGTGTCGAATCAGTCATCATAGAATATTGGAAAAGGGCTCATTGAAATGAAAATTGAAAGTCGGAAAAACTTCTAATTTTCGTCAGAATGAGCCCTCTCGTTATAATCTAGGACCACTGGGTCGGTACGACAACCCCTGGAAAAAAAGTAAATAAAAATAAATAAACAAGCATCCGTGATCAGTCTTGTGGCAAAAAATGCAAAAGTCCATATTTTTGTAGATAGGAGCTTCAAACTTCTGCTGCAGGGTTCTTTTTTAAGTAGGAAAAGAGTTTGAGCCACAACGAAGTGGCAGTTTGAGCCACAACTAAGTGACAGTTTCTGCACTTTGTGAAACAAACAACAATTTTGACAGACGATGTCCATCAATTGAAAACTTTGAGCTACACATTTAATTTAGTTACCAGGAAAGCTACTCGTTGGGCTTACCAGTTTTTGATGCTATAATACCCCGTGGTGGTACACTTGCTCCTAAAAATCCATGTAATACATAGAAAATAGGCAGGTAGTCTATACGGCTAGTTATTTCTTTTTAGCTTCCTTTAACTGGGTTGGTTCATTTAAGACTTCATAAAATTATGAAATAAAATTAGTGTTTTCAACTGAAAGTAAAGAGCAACATTGGAACTGACAAAGAACAGTGAATCACTGTTGAAGACTCTTTCTATTGTATCACAATATATCATAGTTTGCCCAAATATCACATTTTTTCCTATCTTCGTCAATCTAGAGGTGTCAGTGATATTGGTCATAAAATTTGCTTTTTATATTTTCTGTTTCTGCTTCTGTTCAAGATGATGCACAAGATTTTGAGCATATACTTTTTTGAGTATCATTCACATTAAATATTGATCCATTAAAAACAAAAATCTTTTCGTGCGTTTTGTGTTTTTTTGTGTGTTTTTCTAGATTTTTGTTTTCACTATGATTCTTTCTACTATAGGTATTCGTGTATGTGGCACATGTGCGTCGACTATAAAGCAGCACATGCATAGTAAAACATGAAAATCCATCTTGTCTACAAACCCTTATTTTTAATGTGGTCAACCTAGATGTGTGATTCATCTTAATATAAAACTAAAAACGAATATAGACGTTAATTAAGGTCAGCACTGTATAAGAAAGGTGATCAGAGTGAGTATGGTAATTATCAAGGGATTAGTCTGGTCTCAGTAGGTAGCAAATTACTTAGTAATATGATACTTGTTAGACTGAAAGATGCTGTAGACAAAGTTATAAGAGAAGATCAGTGCGGTTCTAGAAAAGATAGAGAATATGTTGACCAAAATTTCCTTCTAAGGCTAATAATTGAGAAGCGCCTGAGTTATCAAACGCCTTTGATCCTCAGTTTTACAGATTTTGAGCAAGTGTTCGATTTTGTTGATATAAGATCTTTAGCGAAGGTCTTATCCTTGTATGGTATACCAGACAAATATATTAAAGTGATTAGTGCTATGTAAGAGAATTAAATAAAAAAAAAAGTTTTTTTAAATGAAAGTAAGGAGCAACATTAAAACTTAAAACGAACAGAAATTACTCCGTATATGAAAGGGGCTTTTCCTCCTCAACGCCACGCTGTTTACGCGAAAGTTTGACTCTTTCTCTTAACTGTATTTTTAAAACAGTAAAAAACTTTAGTGTAAAGAGCGGGGCTTTGAGAAGGAAAAGCCCTTTCGTATACGGAGTCATTTCTGTTCGTTTTAAGTTTTAATGTTGCTCCTTACTTTCATTTAAAAAAAACTTGTTTTTTTTATTTAATATTTGAATTAATGCATGTTTTGATCTTGGCTCTCCGCACATAAATAATTAAAACGAAATTTGCATGTTAATTAATTGCAATTAATCGAAAGATTTTGAGAAAAAAGAAGCAAGGGAGGAGGCCTAGATGCCCTCCAAGTTTTTGATCACTTAAAAAAGCAACTAGAACTTTTAATTTTTTACAAACGTTTTCATTGGTAAAAAATATACATAACTTACGAATTAACTTACGTGACGAACTTTTATATTTATATGTTTTTATTGCGCATATGAGGGGGTTCAACCCTTGTTGATACCTCGCTCTTTACACTAAAGCTTTGATTTATGATTGACCTCTGAATCACAATGGCCTTAGAATAAATAGTTGAAATTACTAAAAATACTTTAGCGTAAAGAGTGAGGTATAACGAGGAGGTAAACCTCTCATATGCGTAATAATTTTTGTTCATTTTTAATGCTGCTCCTTTCCCCCATGAAAAGTTTCTCCATGGAAATATCCTCCCACGTAAACACCCCCTCCTCCTCAATCCCCCCTCCCTAAACCAAAAAATCACCCTGAAAACGTCTGTACACTTCCCAGTAACCATTACTATATGTAAACACAGGTCAAAGTTTGTAACTTGCAGCCCCTCCCACGGGGACTGCGGGGGAGTAAGTCGTCCCTAAAGACATAGTTATTAGGTTTTTCGACTATGGTGAATAAAATGGTTGTCTCAGAATTTTGATCCGGTGACTTTTGGGAAAAAATGAGCGTGAGAGGGGGCCTAGGCGCCCTCCAATTTTTTGGTCACTTAAAAAGGACACTAGAACTTTTAATTTCCGTTAGAAATAGCCCTCTCGCGACATTCTAGGACCACTCAGTCGATACGATCACCCCTGGGGAAAAAAACAACAACAACAAATAAACACGCATCCATGATCTGTCTTCTGGCAAAAAACGTGAAATTCCACATTTTTGTAGATAGGAGCTTGAAACTTCTACAACAGGGTTCTCTGATACGCTGAATCTAATGGTGGGACTCGTTAAGATTCTATGACTTTTACGGGGTGTTTCCCCCTATTTTCTAAAATGAGGCAAATTTCCTCAGGCTTGTAACTTTTGATGGGTATAACTGATCTTGATGAAACTTATATATTTAAAATCAGCATTAAAATGCAATTCTTTTGATGTAACTATTGGTATCAAAATTCCATTTTTTAGAGTTTCGGTTACTATTGAACCGGGTCGCACCTTACTACAGTTCGTTACCACGAACTGTTTGATAACACTTCTGTTTGTATGTTACATGATAGCACTAGCTGGTTTTGTATTAAATCAGGAGTTAAGCAGGTTTTTTTTGTATCCCACTTATATGGATCATTTTGTTAGACTTTGTCTTAAGGAGCACAGGAAAGGCAATTGGAGACCACAGAAACAAATGGGTAGGAAAAACTCTCCTGGACTTAGATTATGCCAATGATTTATGGATCCTAAATGAAATTTTGGGCAAATGAATGAACTTTTAGATGTTTTGTCAGTTAATGGTGGTAGAGCAGGTTAAAATTAATGTTAAGAATACTAAGTCACTAAGGCTAGGAATAAGTGAAGATGGAAAGGTGACGTAGGATAACAAAAAGATTGATTAAGTGGACAGCTTCACTGACCTTGGCAGTATTTTTAGTAAAGACGTTGTGAGCAGTGAAGATGTTGAAGGTAAAACCTTCAAGGCTCAGGTTTTTTTTTCATACTTAAAAAGAAAATTGGAAAAATAGGAAGATAAGTCTGCAAACCAATATTAGGATATGGGAAGCTACATTGATGACAGCGGTCAAATATGGCTCTGAAGCATGGGCGCTCCGGAAAGCATATGAATATTTACGAGATGTTTTCCAGAGAAATAGCCTACGGATTGTTCTGGGTACCCGGCTGACTGACCGTATTTCAAACTGTAGGCTGTACGAAAAGTGTAGTTCAATCTCGCTTTCTAAGGAGATAAATGAGATAAAGAGCCGCTAATGAGATAAAGTTTGAGATGGCTAAGGTATGTTCTGGAGATGAAGGATTACAGATTGCCGAAGACTGTCCTTTTTGGCCAACCGTCTAGGGCTAAATGGAAAGCAGGTTGTCCGTGGTTGGCTTGGGAAGATGTAATAAAGAAAGATTTAAAGGAAATGGGAACCTCATGGGATGGTGTAAAGAGGGAATAGATTTGGATGGAGGAGGAGCTTGCGTAGCTTTGTTGGCCTCTGGTGACTTTGCTCTGCCTTGAGTTGTTAGTAGAAGCTGTAGTAGTAGCATTCATAGCAGGATGGATTTTCCTGTTAATGGGAATGATTGGCAACAAGTATTTTATTGTGATAAGTTGAACTGTGTTATCATAAATAGTAACTTTATTTTGTTGTCTTTTTGAGTACTTTTACTGGAATATCATTATAGCGCATGTACATTTTAGAGTTGTGATGAAAAAAGAGTTTTAGCATATTTCCAATTTTTTCTTAAATAAGAAAGGTTTTGAATCTTATATGATAAACTTTAGAACATAGCACAGATCACAACAAAAATTTAAAATCTTGGGGAGGGATGAATACCCCAAAAGGATCTATTTGAGTTTTCTTCACCATGGTGTATATATGTTTTGCTAAAAAATGTGAATTTAACTTCTATTTCAGTATGTGAAAGTGGTACATTCCATGTTTTTGGTGGTGTGAAATAAATTACATGAGAGGAAAACCTGATCTTCAAAATAGCTTCCAAATTTCAGACGTTGTTGAGATGTTAAGTAAAATATTAACATTGGGGTATTGATCATATTTTTGGACAGGAAGATACAGCTGCCTTGTATTTGAATAAAATATCAGCTTGTTTGTATTATAGCTCATGAGTAATAAATGGCAATATAATACATTAAATGATAATTGACGAAAAATTTCAATTTGTTTTTGTTTAAGTAGTCTTATAAGGAAAAGTCGAGGTTATTTGACCTTTTTTCTAAAACCAAAAAGTGTATCTCACAATTTATTTTTCTGAACATGAATTCTTTTGCTCCTAAAGTCCCTCCATAAGGTTTTGCTGATTTAATCCATTTTCAGGGGAATATTCCATTCATATAAGGAAATCAGCCTGGGGAATTTTTGAACAAGATGCAACCAGTTATTAAAAATTGTTCTTGATAAAGGCTAAAAAAAAATTGGCTAAAAATCTTATTCTTGTTTTTTTTTCAAATTGTGAATTAGTCTAAATATTTACTTCTTCAAGTTTCAACTTATCCAGTAATAATTTTTTTTTAGGCCAGCATTCTCAATAACTGAAGAAAGTGCAGTCCTTGAGACTTTGAAAAGGTAAGTTGAGACTAGGTTATGTTTCTTTGGTATCGTAGCAATTTTAGCTGCTGCAATACAAATATAATAGTCAAAAGTTGCTACAATTTGAGAATTCTTTGTCTATGGGGAACTGGTTTGATCCCAGGCGTAACCGGCTATTTTGTTTGGGACGGGGGTCAGTGGCGTGACTCTGTGAGCTCAGCCAGAGTTGACCCAGCTCTTAATGGGTACCTGGAGAAATCTGGGGAAGGTAAACAGGAAAGGTGTGCGAAAGCACAGGATGGTTGGCCCCTAACCCCCCATTGCACTTCTTGGCTGAAGGGCCACAAAACGGAGATCAGCACCGCCGGTTTGAACCTTAAGGGTCTAATGTCATCTTACTTACTTACTACTACTACTACTAGCTACTTTTGTCGGATTATTCAATAGTGTTGGTGGAGCAACAGTTTGATCTTATTTTTTTGCAATTGATTAAATACATTAGTTATCGGTTTCTAGAACTTTTAAGATGGCGTATCTCAAGAAGGGCTGTTTCTTACAAAAATTAAATTCTTTCAAGGTTCCTAAATCCTGCTGTCTTCTTAAAACTAGCTTCATTTGTTATTCCCTGACACCGAAGGAGGAGTGTGAGTAGCTGTGTTCTCTCAGGGTGCTTGGTGCAGCAGTGAATTGTTAGTAGTTTCACATAACTATATATACTCTTAACGTTTTAGTCATGCTATAATATTTCAAAGATAGTTTATCTTCAATATATATCTACGTTCTTAAACGTTAGAACGTCGACGCTCAAAACAGATTTGTCTACTTCTCATTTTCAAGAAACGAATCAAGTGAGAAAAAAATTAACAAGAAAAATTTGCTTACGTATAACGTTACACGATTGTTTCAGAGCTCAGATTTTACAAACTTAGCCGATTTTATGCTCCAGAAAATTCCAGAAAAGTGTTGGGATTCTAGAAAAGTGATTCCAGAAAAGTATTGGGAAAATCGTAAAGATCAGAATTTTTTTGGGTCTCTGACCGGAGTTTCAAGTTTCAAAATCTATAGTTTAACAAATGATCTCAATATGATGTCTATATTTGATTGAATTTACACAACGAGAAGAATTTCATGGAAAAGAAACAATTTATTTCACATTCGTCTTCTTTTACTAGGATAAATGTTTGTGTATCTATTGCTGTCTGCAATGGCGCCAATTCACGAAAATTTAGGGGGAGGGGTAAAGATTTTTTTTCGATTTTTATGTGAACATAACAAAAAAGATATTTTTCAAAATATGGATTTATTTATTTTTGGTCTTTTGAAATGAAATTACAAGAAATGCATCTTCTAAATATTTACTAAAAACCCTTTTCTTCTTTTCATTGAAAAAAAGAACAAGAGCTAAGAGCTCATATGGCACTTGTGACGAGGCAAGAAGAGCTAAGAGCCAAGAGCTCATATGGCATGAGCTCTAAAAAAATTATAAGAATCAATAGATTGATTTAAAAGGAAAATCAGAGGCTTAATGCCGGTTGGGATTTAAAATAAGAGCTCTGAGTCACGATGTTCATCTAAATATCAAAACTCATTAAGATCCGATCACCCACTCGTAAATTATAAATACCTCATTTTTTCTAATTTTTCCTCTCCCTTTAGCCCCCCAGGTGGTCAAATCTGGGAAAACGACTTTACCAAGTCAATTTGTGGAGCTCCCTGACACGCCTACCAATTTCCATCGTCCTAGCACGTCCAGAAGCACCAAACTCGCCAAATCACTGAACCCCTCCCCCCAACTCCCCCAAAGAGAGCGAATCCAGTACGGTTACGTCAATTACGTTTCTAGGACATTTGCTTATTCTATCCACCAAGCTTTATCCCGATTCCGTCACTCTAAGCGTTTTCCAAGATTTCCGATTTCCCCCTCCAACCTCCCTCCTCCCCAATGTCAACAGATCTGGTCGGAATTTGAAATAAGAGCTCTGAGACATGGATTCCTTCTAAATATCAAATTTCATCAAGATCCGGTCACCCGTTCTTAAGTTAAAAATACCTCAATTTTTCTATTTTTTCCAAATTAACACCCCCCAGCTCCTCCAAAGAGCACAGATCCGTTCTAATTATGCCAATCACTTATCTAGAACTTGTGCTTATTCTTCCCATCAAGTTTCATCCCGATCTCTCCACTCTAAGCGTTTTCCAAGATTTTTGTTTCCCTCCTCCAACCCCCTATGTCCCCTGATCCAATTCGAGTCGAAAATGGAGCATCTGAGACATAATATCCTTCTATATATCAAGTTTCATTAAGATCCGATCACCTATTCGTAAGATAAAAATACCCCAATTTCCACGTTTTCCAAGAATTCCGGTTTCCCCCTCCAACTTCCCCCAATGTCACAGGATCTGGTCAGAATCTAAAATAAGAGCTTTAAAGCACAAGATCCTTCTAAATATCAAATTTCATTAAAATCTGGACAGCGGTTCGTAAGTTACAAATACCTCATTTTTCCGAATTACCCCCCCCCCCCCAATCTACCAAAGAGAGCAGATCCGGTCCGGTTATGTCAGTCACGTATCTTAGACTTGCTTTTATTCTTCCCATCCAGTTTCATCCTGGTCTCTTCGCTTTAAGTGTTTTCTAAGATTTCCGGCCCCCCAACTGCCCCCCCCCCAATGTTGCTGGATCCGGTTGAGATTTAAAATAAGAGATCTGAGTTACGAGGTCCTTCTAAATATGAAGTCTCATGAAGATCCGATCACTCCTTCGTAAGTTAAAAATACGTCACTTTTCTAATTTTTCAGAATTAAACCTTCCCCCTCCCCCCAATAGAGGGAATCCGTTTCAATTATTTCAATCACGTATCTAAGACTTCTGCTTATTTTTCCTACCAAGTTTCATCCTGATCCCTCCACTCTAAGGGTTTTCCAAGATTTTAGGTTTCCCCCTCCCAACTCCCCCCCCCCAATGTCACCAGATCCGGTCAGTATTTAAAATAAGAGCTCTGAGACACGATATCCTTCCAAACATCAAATTTCATTCAGATCTGATCAACCGTTCGTAATTACGTATACTTCATTTTTCTTTTTTTTCCGAATTAACCGGCCCCCCACTCCCCTCCAGATGGTCAAATCGGGAAAATGGCTGATTCTAATTTAATCTGGTCCGGTCCCTGATGCGCCTGCCAAATTTCATCGTCCTAGCTTACCTGGAAGTGCCTAAAGTAGCAAAACCGGGACCGACAGACAGACAGATAGACCGACAGAATTTGTGATTGCTATATATGTCACTTGGTTAATACCAAGTACCATAAAGACAACAAACGTATTCCCCCCTCCCCGTGGATTTTTTAAAACAAATCTACCTGAATGTCTATGAACTGACACCACTGGAATAGGCTGAGATAATGTAAAAGAATCTCGGCTCGAGACAAAAACACGCACTTAATTAAAAATATTCTCAATGCTAAGTAGAATAGTGAGTTCAGGTATAATCGGACATTTTTTTTTTTAGTTTCGGCACAGATTTGAAATTTACATCTTCTTTCCTATATTCACTGATTTTTTGCCGACAAGGGAATAAAACTGTAAAATTTATGAAGGGTTAAAGTTACCTTGATTGATTACCTTAAAATCATTTTCCGAGCTTTAATGTCGACTGATCATTATAAAGACAAAGTACCTAGAAGCGAGCTATTCCAGACTGAGGACTAGCCATCATCGAGAGCTGTTAACAATTTGCGGCCGACTGCGAAATATTACTTACAAGACAGAAAAGTTTCACACCGGTTTTTCAACGAGCAAGTCAGTCAAAGCAGATGACACCACAGGAAATGTCCAAAGGGGCTGAATCGCTCAAGCGATATTTTTTAGAGTTGATTTTAAGGTTTTCCTAGCAGTCATGCTAGAATATTTTTAGGGATTGCCCTTTCCTGAAATTTAAAAAGAAAATTCTGCTCCATTTACACGAAAAAATTTAATTCACACTCTTTGATGATGTAAGTTTCGTTAAAACTGATTATATATATCTTCAGCTCAAAACATGAGAAGTTAAATGGCTTTTCTAAAACTACTGGAAAAGCAGGTGTCCGCTTTTAATTTTCTGTCATATATTCGGATCTCCTATCTCTACAGCTCTCCTAATCTCCTAAGCTCTCTGAATCGCCAGAGTTTGTAGAGTATATGAGAATAAGGTAAAAATTTCCACATTCGTAAAAAACCACTTGTTGAGATTATTCTACATGAACTTGAACATTTATGCAGGAAATGAATTGCTAAATCCTGAGCCTCAGTTAAGTGCGTTTCGTAATCTGATTCGATTGCTAATTGGGTAATACAATTTAACAAAAAGGATGAATCTGGAAGAAAAAAGAATTGCTTTAAAAAAGAGGAAACAACGAAACTATTCTGCTCCTCGACATCTAATGAGTTTTTTTGTTCTTCTCGGATCTGTTTTTGCGTTGTGTTAAAAAAATATCTTTTATTTGTAGGCATTTAAGTACTCTCCGACGGCCGAGTATCAACGTCCCACTTCCTAAAAACACACCTAAAGAAGAAAGAAGACAACGCCGTTCTCAACTCAAGGAAGAGATTTTGTCAAAGGAGGAACCAAATCACGAAGAATTGGAGTCCAAAAGAAAAGCATTGAGGTATTTTTCTTTACTATTTTACTATTAAGACCAAGTGAAATAGTAGTTAACATTTCTGAATCAGCTACAAATGGCAATTTTCTCCCTAGTCAGATTCTTTTAAAATGTATTTTAACTTTTGGTTACTATGGATCGTGGTTCGTTTTCTACTAGGTAGCGGCTACCTCTGCAACAATGATAGTACACACACCTCCAGTTATTGGGCCAACTGCGATATAGTCATTTTGGATTCAGAAAATGTCAATTAACAAGCTATGCTACGCATCACTTAGTTGGTAATATTAATAATGCCTTACAAATTGAGAAGATTCCGAACGCAGTCTTTATTGATTTTAAAAAGGCGTTTAGTATGTTAGATTTTGAGTTAGTGTTACGTAGACTTAGGAATTCGGGTATTAGAAGTAATTATCTTCAGTGGTTTGTCATATTTACAAGGAAGGCCAACGCGAGATGTGGTTAATAGTACTGCTGTAGCCCAAGTCAACTGTGTAGTCCCCACATCGTTCTGCTTTTGCAGAACTATTGTTTTTTGTGCATTCTGATGCTTAAATATTTTATCCTTTTGGTGAACAGAATTACGACGTTTTTTGACAACGCAGTGGACGACAGTGGAAGCGAGCCTAAATGACAGTGGAAGAGAGCCTAAATGATCTTACAATTCGTACAAATGATAGCTCTTTCAAGTTTGAGTATATTTACTATTTTGGTTTCATGGTTTTAATGTTAGTAAAAACAGTGATGACTTTTAGTAATATATCATATTTTAGATACTCATGTCATTGTTGATTCTTCGAAAAATATTTCTTGCAGTGGTTTTCTATTTAATCAAGTTTGTTTCACGGGGTGCCTGGAATTTGTTGTTGTTGTAATTTGAATTGGATTGGTATATAAAGATTATTCAAAGTATGATTATTCAAGTTTATATGTAATTTTGAATTATCCCACCTGATATCCTGCCCTGGTAAAACCGCAGAGAAATTCACTGCGGTAAAACTTGAATTCTCTGATGCTATGTCAAGAGCCGATGCATTCAGATACAGTCTTAAAGTAGGATTACTTAAAGTAACGGTCTTAAACGTATTTACGAGTTCAAGGCGATTCCTCGTTGTTGTAATATTTGCCGGTCGCCTGAGCATCTCCAGTCGTCTTGTTCCAGTGTAACACCAAAATATGCGCGATATGCCGGTCCCCATGTCTCAGATAGAGACTCGTCTTGCAAATTGTCACCTAAGTGTGCAAACTGTGGAGGCAATCATGGTTCGTTTAGCTTTACAGGTCCTAAACTGAAAGCAATTTCAAGTCGCAATTAGCCAAAAACTTATTAACCAGTCGTGTCTTTTAATATTCATGGGGCAAAAAACAAGGATCTGACAATTGATGAACTCTACAATAAGTTTGACATCATATGCTTTCAGGAACATCTTTTGTGAGGAAAGAGTGTTAATTTCTTGCGCCGCAGTGCTATTTACTTTGCTAGTTTAACTTCTAGAAGGCCTTAAGGGGGCTTAGCATGTATTATAAAACAAAAGATCAGCTTTTTGTCTCCGTCATGGTATTTTTCTGGCGAGCACTTTCTAGCTATAAGATTCGGCAATACTGTTTTATTAATACATATATGCCTCATGATGAGAAGAATATGACTTGTATGAAGAATATGGAATATGACTCTGAATAAATCCTCCAAAGCATGTGCAAGTTTGAAAACTCTCCTCCATAGAATAAGCAAGGATGGTTACGAATTTATTATTATTGGTGATACGAACACTGAAATAAGGCTTGATTCTGTTTGTTCTATGAACCTTCTTGATAGTCTTCCTGATTATAGAGTAATTGCGAAGGATCTTTTTTTTGTAAGTACATAATTCTGGCAGCCTATCGGATATTGAAAATGTAATTTGTTGCCCTATATCGCATCTACAATAGTGCACGACCACGAAGATGAGCAGGATATTGATCACCTTCCACTAATGTTCTACTTTTCGATTAGAACAAATAGTACAGCCTAGGTAGATTCTCCTGCCTCTAAATAGTTTGCTTGGAGTAACAGGAAAAATGCTAATACTCTTTGGTTCTTTAGATTTACCTTTTCATATACTCCAGCTAAATGTTCGTTATACAAAAAGCAATTATGAACTGAATCAGTACTACAACCAAATTATGTGGTGACTAAAACGTGCTGAGGAGGTTGCCGTCCTCAGGAGCGAATGAGAAGAAGTATAAGGAAACCAATATGAATCTACAGGCATGATAAAAAGCGCTTGATTGATTTTCGGCTAGTCATGACGGTGTAGAGGCGCTGAAACACCAAGAGCTGTACTATGATGACCAAAGATGGCAAAGTGATTGAGCAAGCTATAGAATGATGATCAGACAATTGATAATCAAACATGACCTTTACTGTATTGGCTTGCAAATCACTGGATACTGCAACATAAACCAATTGGAAGTTCGCAAGGACCTGTAACATACGTAAAATCGCACGTTTAGTCCAAACAATCAAGAAAACGCTCAATATACCTTTTAACTAGTGTTTTTGGTGGTGCCGCTTGAAAATTTGGCTACGTTCATCTGAAGACCCACCAAGAATTAGAAACGCACTTTTTTGACGTTTTAACACTCCTTCCCCAACTTACACAAAGAACTACCAACCCTTCTCCATAATAGCTGAAGCTCTATTATATTAAACTGCAAATAATTTTTTTAAGCTTCAACCGAATCATCTACTCATATGAAGTGTTAAAATATATGTCCATGTTGCTGTTTGTTTTGTAGGTCTACCCGTACCTTTAGAAACGAATGCGCTACCGTACTGCATTGCTGCCTCTGTAACGGGGGTTCTATGTTAGTATAGTTTTTCGGTAATTATAAATAAATTGACTATCTCACATTTTTCAACCAACAACATTTGGCCTTCTTTGGGCTAGAATTTTTGTTTGCACCACAAATCGCTTTGCTGGGGAGACTTTTTGGCTAAAATAATTGTCTATGTTAACTGTTTATTTTAAACGACTACCTGCAACTTTAGAAACCAGTGCGCCACCGGTCGGTATTGCTGCCTCTGAAACTGGAGGCTCAATATACGTGTGGTTTTTTTGGTAGTTGTATATCAATTGACTATCTCAGAATATTCTAGCAATAACTTTTGACCTTCTTTTGGCTAGAATTGTTTTGCATCACATAATAGTGAAAACGTCGCCTTGCTATGGGACAGCCTTTTGGCTAAAATAAATGTCTATGTTAAGTGTTGTTTTGTAGAACTACCCGTACCTTTAGAAACCAATGTGCCACTGTACGGCATTACTGCCGTTGAAATAGGAGGCTCTATACATGTATAGTTTTTTCGGTAATTCTAAATCAATTTACTGTCTCAGAATTTCCACACAATAGCGTTTTGGCATTCTTTTGCCTGGAATCATTGTTTTGCATCACAAAATGCTTGAAAACGTCGTTTTGCTGTGGGACAGTCTTTTTGGCCAAAATAGATATCTATGTTAATCGTCTACAAAATAACGGTTAACATATACATTTATTTTTGCATCACAAAATGCGAAAGAGCGAGGTGTTGAGGAGGGGACAACCCCTTTCATATACGGAATAATTTCTGTTCGTTTTAAGTTTTAATGTCGCTCCTTACTTGCAGTAAAAAAAAACTTGTTTTTTTTATATTTAATTTCTAAAGGTTTTGAATTAATATAATGTTTTGATTTTGGCTCACCGTACATGAATATTTAAAACAAAATTTGCATATTAATATTTGTTTTGGCTAAATGGCTTCCTTAAAGTTTTGATCGGACGATTTGAAAAAAAGGGGTGAGGGAGGAGGCCTAGTTGCCCTCCGATTTTTGGTTACTTAAATATACAACTAGAACTTTTATTTTTTTTACGAACGTTTTTATTAGTAATAAGTATACGTAACTTACGAATTAACTAACGTAGCGAACTTCTATATTTGTATTTTTTTATTACGTATATGAGGAGG
This sequence comes from Artemia franciscana, assembly GCF_032884065.1. Classification (NCBI taxonomy): domain Eukaryota; kingdom Metazoa; phylum Arthropoda; class Branchiopoda; order Anostraca; family Artemiidae; genus Artemia; species Artemia franciscana. The sequence continues at coordinate 54,091,479 of NC_088870.1, forward strand.
CTAGAAACCCTCGTCAATACCTCGCTCTTTACACTAAAGTTTGGATATCATCCCAATTCTTTAAAAATGACCCCTGAATCACAAAGGCCGTAGAATAAATAGTTGAAATTACTAAAAATACTTTGGCGTAAGAGCAAGGTATTGTGGATGAAACGAACCCCCTTATATGCATAATATTTTCTGTTCATTTTAAGTTTTAATGCAGCCCCCTACTTCCAGTTGGAAAAACTTTTTATTTATTTTCTCATTGTTTTTTTTTTAATAGTACTAGAATATCTTGCGCCCCCTAAAAATCTCTGTACACTTCCCGATAGCAATTATTATATGTAAACATAATTTCCGTTAGAATGAGCCCTATCGTGACATTCTGGGACCACTGGGTCGATACGGTCACCCCTGAAAAAAACGCGCATCTGTCTTCTGGCAAAAAATATGAAATTCCACATTTTTGTAGATAAGAGCTTGAAACTTCTACAGTAGAGTTTTCGGATACGGTGTTTCCCTCTATTTTCGAAAATAAGACACATTTTCTCAGGCTCGTAACTTTTTATGGGTAAGACTAAATCTTGATGAAACTTATATATATTTAAAATCAGCATTAAAATTCAATTCTTTTGATGTAACTATTGGTATCAAAAGTCTGTTTTTTAGAGTTTCGGTTACTATTGAACCGGGTCCCTCCTAACTACAGTTCGTTACCACGAACTGTTTGATGGCTATGCATATGCACGCCTCTCAGAATATCTCAGAAATAACTCTGAAATTGGTTCAAATTTATCTCTAATAACAACCCCCCTCTGGGATTGGTTGCTAGGCCTCCCCCTTTGGAATTGCTCGCTAGGGGTTGGGTCAGCCATTGAGTTTCACAGTGTGGGAATTGAGAGAAAATAACACCAAGAAAAAATAGAGAATTAACTTATATGTCTTGTACCCCCATTTTCCTAAATTTTGAGCAAACTTAGATCATTCTCTAAGAAAACATCTCTAAAGATTCTCTAAGAAGGAGAAACATCCCTTGTTTTGAACAAGTTTATATCATTCTCTAAGAACACATCTCTAGAAATTCTTTAAGAAGGACACTCCAAAATGCTAGGATCATATCGCTAAAAAGTGAAGAATCGCTTTTCTGGGTTTATAATACCCTTCTAAAGTGTTACTTAGCAAGCAGGTGCACTTCAAACATAACGAAACTCTAGTAATCGATTTTCTCCTCAGCATCTCAATTAGTGTAGTCATAGGAAACACGTAATCAATAGCTTATTCATTCTAGTAAACGGGACATGGGGATTCTCCGCGTGTGGAATTGGTTATTTCGTAGAATCTATTTCCTGAGCCATAATGTTAGAAATAGGTTGCTGGTCAAGCAGTCTAGGGCGCAGTTCCATTGGATAGAAATGGCGCTTTTGAATCCTAATAGGGATAAAAACCATTAGAATATAAAGGTTCCCTGAAAAAAAAACACGTTGAAAGAAAAAGAAATCCCGAAGAAAGAAAAAATCTCTTGAAGTATTAAGTAACACCGATGTATGTACCGTCATTACGCAACATCCGACATGTGTGCTATCATTAAGAAGCACACACGTGTACTCCCTGTCATTACATAACATCTCCGTGTAAGATTTCGTCACATCCCACATTTGTAACGTCATTACGTAATACCTCACTTGTGTGCTGCCATTATGTGACATCTCACGTGTGTGCCGCCATTACTGACCACCCGTGTATGCACCGCCATTACGTAATACCCGCTTGTGCACCGTCATTACGTAAGACCCGCTTGTGCACCGTCATTACGTAACACCTACGTGTGTGTCGTGCTCAGTTGCAAGCGGGGGCTCCCGACAGGTCCCTGAAATCTAGCATGTCATGCGAGAATCTGTCACTCCTGCATCGCATAGAAAACATTCCCTATGACGTAACAAGCAAACCCTATTATGTAGGTGTACAATACACGTGCTCTGTAGTATTGCGGCAGAACCAGGTGTGCGTAATAACGTCTTGAGGGACTAGTAGGTCTAATAGTTTATCTCCTGTGCATGCGTTTAAAATTGTTCATAGGTCACTACAAACGAGGATAATACCAGCTATTGAAAATAGAATAAAACTATGGAAATATTTCGGTCGAGACCTCGGCTCAACAGTCTTCAGTGCAGAATAACAATGTAGAAAAAAATAGGTTTCTAATGTATAGGGGGATTTGTCTTTTTTCAATGAAATACCGAAAAAAGACACTCTCAATGAGAATACCTCCCTTCCCCAAAAAAATATTCAAAATTAATGGGAGGAAAGACCCCTGTCCCCCCTTAATTGACACTAATGTGGTGAAAAAAAAACTTAAAGAAGAGAAAGTGAGGATAATACCAGCCAGGGAAAATTGAAGAAAACTATGCACGTATTTCGGTCAGGCCCACCACTCGACCGTCTTCAGTGCAGATTAAACCAAGACAAAAATAAAGGTATAAGTCTGCAAGACAATATAAAAAACCGAACCTTAGAACAAGCCTTAAAACTAGAAGAAGACCTTTTCTAAGTAAAGATGAAAGGGTAATTGAATTAAAAATACGATAGTGAATGGCATTTTAAACTTTGTTTTATGTAAATCTTTTTTAAAGGCTAATCGCTTATCTGGCATAGTATTATCAGAGATCCTATTAGGTTGCAAAACATGATCTTGTGGACAGATGTATAAACGATCGGAATTAATAAGTTCATTATAAATACGGCTTAGATAAGTTTGTCCAGTATATCTATTAAGACTTTTTGATGGATATGCTTTTAGATTTCAATTGCCTCCCTGAAAACTTGCATGAGACGTCTAACGGGGGCAATAATGGAGGTTTTATAACAAAATGAAACGGTGTGTGTTGTCAAAGACGTGTTGGGCCAAGGTCTTTGGCGCCAAAGCCTCAGGCCTTTGGCGTAGCCCCATGGGTTTTTTGATTAAGGACCTGTGATCCGATAATTTCTCCGCAAATTGTTGGTGTGTTCTACCAATAAAGAAACATCCGCAGGAACCGGGAATTCCTCAAAAACTACTACCCAGAATGGGACTGGTTTTATCCCTACCGCTGTTGAAAAAGCTCTGTATTTTGTTTTAATTTTTAAAAGTAACATTAAGGTTACGAATTCTTCAAATTCATCCCAGTTTGTCACTCAATTTAGAATTATAGAGTAGAACAGTGAAAAGTTTCTTATCTCCTCCAAAGAAATGCCATCTATCGGGGGATGTGGTGTTGATGCATCTTTTCTGCCTTTTTTAGCCTCTGTAGTCATAAGGGTGTAGCGGACGTCTCGACTGAAGTATTTGCATAGTGGTCTTCTATTTTCACTGGCTGTTATTATCCTCGTTTTCTCTTCTTTACGATTTTTTTTTTATTTTGAGAAATATATTTGTGCCCATTTATACGAATGAAATATGATCTATCATAGTTCATCATCATATCGTAATCTATAGATTACCATAAATTGTGGTTTTTGGCCTTCCATCTGAGGCCAAGAGAAAACTAGGTAATTCTATAATGGGCCAGGAAGTGGTAATAAGGAAGGATTTTAAAACATGGACCTTCAAGGGTAAGGGCAAAGAGTGAGGCTTTGAATTGATTGGGCCGGAGGAGGTGCCTGTACGGCTGTATTGGCTTTAGGTGGTAGATTGAGTTGTTACTAGTAACAATTAAATTAATAGGAAGCAATAAAATTAGTGATTTTCTTTGCAGAAATCTTTGACTGCTGGTGCTGCTAGCCTTCAGCGATTACCACCTACTGGTTCCATCACCGTCGTAATTTTGGATAAAAACTGTGATCCTATCCCTTTGTCCAAATTGCTAGTGCCTGTTTGCAGGAAGTATAAGACCCTTGTGGTAGCAGTGAGAGGGCTGTCTGAGTGTATGTCAAAAACGCTAAATCTGAACAGATGCAGCTGCTTAGGACTGAAGGTTGGTTTCCTTCACTCTTTTTTTTAGCTGATATTTTTGTAATTCGTCCTCTATGTGAAACGTTAATACGCCTGTTCCAAAGCCTAAAATAGAATTGAATGTGTTTTCAATATAATGTTCAAATAAACCGAACATAAAGTAAATTAATCTCGTTTTGACTCAAGTCCCTACCGTTCTTGAAGGTCATTTTGGGGCCTCCTGTTTCACCAGTTTACTGATAAGCTTTATGTAAGAGCTTCTGTATTCGGCCAGGTGGAGGAGCTGTGGTATGTTGTATTATGAAAAGTTCTCTTTCCAACTTTATGGGGGACTTGTAGGACAAGAAGGGTTTACTTTTCAATCGAAAACTAACTTTGGGAGGCGAGTTCTATACATATTTATGTTCGCCGATGTAACTCATTCTGAAGAATGATCAAGAGACACCGAACTCAGTCATCAAATTACAGCCTATCTTGAATTTTAAAGAAACAGTAGATCCTTGCTGTCTATTTTAGGGATTCTTGATGATGTCAAATTACGATCTTGTTCAATAGCAAAGAAATTGAAGTACCTAGCTCCCAGTCTTTAGGGGATCTTGATGCCGCAACTTAAAAAAAAATAGTTTATGTATCTTCCTTTCGATTCTTATATGCATTCCGAGCTTCGACTTCGATCCTTGTGGCATATTCGGGGTGATAAGACTGATCTCGAACTGTTTCCAGTAAAGTCAATCGATATTTTATCTTGTTTTATTTGTTGAACTTGTAAAATGGTTAAAGGGGTTGAAGAAAGGTAACGTGCAAAATAGAAGATCAGTTTGCTCGAATAATAAAACTAATAGTCTATGTCGGATACTTATCTTTTAAATTATTTCATTTTGATTTTTTCCTAGAAAATAAAAATAAAAACGAGGTTTTCTTATCACCGAGTACAATTTTTAAATAAGCATCTTTACGACGCAGAAAAAATAAATATAAGAATACTATGTATTTTCACCCACCTTAAGGTCTTTAAGACCCTTCAGTACTTTGACTCTTGAGTTCCCTCATTAACAGCAGCTCATAGAATGGAAAAAGAACACACAAACAAGAAACTGACTAGCGAATAGAATTAGTAATGCAAAGAAGGAAGAAACTAAAATTACGAAAAAAAATCTGAAAAAAACTATTACAAGAAACATAAAATTTTCATTATTCTTTCTATTCTTATCTTAGCGGTTGACTGTCAAAGAGCTTCATTTTTTTTTTTTGGCAGCGTAGACGTGAATAATTATTTGGTCCTTCTTTATTTTTATTTCTTTGTAGATTTGGTTTATTAAAATTAAATTTATAAAATTAGTTTATAAAATTAGAATTAAAATCCAATAGTTGTGGGCATCAAGTCATGGCTAATTGTAGAAAAAGCCAAGACAGATAGTCCATTTGAGTGAGAGGCAATTTTGGCATTAAACCTCCTTATTAGGATTGTATAAAAATGGTATTATTTCATTTATTAATTCATATGTCATCTACTTTTTTTTTCTTCTTTTTTTTGCTGCGTAGATGTAAATAATTATTTCGTGCATCTTTATTTTTATTTTTTTATAGATTCGGTTTATTTTATTAAGTTTAATCAATAGAATTCGCCAAAATTGAAAAGTGAAGAAACAGTCTGATTTATTTTTCATCTAAAATATTAATTGCAAAACCTTCTGTAAAAGAAAAAGAAAAAAATTGTAAAATCGAAAGAGGGAAATTGGGAACAAAATTAAATGTCACGTTTATTATGCTTGTGGTTTGCAGTCAATATATTTTTGAGAAAGTCTTATATTCTCTTCTTTCTTAAAGAAATATAAGAATATTCATCTAAAAAATATTTTATTTCATATAGACAGAAGTAAAACATCCTGACAATGTTCTCCATCAACTTTATAAAGAAATATTAAAAAGTTTGAATGTTGAGGACAAATCCGAGCAAATGGAACCAATTCAAGGTAAGTTCAATTCATGGTTGTTACTTTTATTGCTCCATCACTTTTCTTTGCTGTGTCTTTTTTTTCCTAGCGAAGCCTTCCCTGCATTGGTGTCATGTAATCTGTATTCACTTTAGCCAATTTCGACAGTGGCGTAATTTTGTACAAATCCAAGGGGGGGGGAGAGGACTTTGCAAAGTCGGAGTCAATTTTCCCAAATCAAGTGACAATGACAGTGAAAAAAGAGCCATATAGTATCATAAAGGCAAATATATACTAAATAAAACACACCTGTTTCTCTGAATGCTTGAATTATGCAGGCTTATCTTAGTTTTGACAAGATTTCTGAAAAAAATAATTTTCATCTGGGGGTGGGGGGAACTGAGGGCTGGAGAGGGCAATCACCTCCCCCCTCCCCCATTGCAAATTACGCCCCTGAATTTCGAGAGGCTCAAAACTGAGAAAAGTTACGCTTGAAATACCTCCACAACGATGAACTAAGTTCGGTAGCTGTAAACTATTCAAAGAGCCGAACATTAAACATTAGTTTAATCGTTGTAAAAGCAATGGAGGCATGCCTCTAGTATGTTTGTAATTTGAGCGTTTCCCTTTACTAAACCCAATATTATAATATAATATGTAATGTTTACTATATAGTATTATTATGTGATACTGTATTATATAATGGTATTATATTATACTATATAATACTATCCAAATATTTCTTGCGGTTAAAAACTTGGTCTTTTTTTTATTTTATTGTTGAGACACCCTTTTTTATGCAGTGAAATTTATCATAGGGATGTGGCCTTTTATTTGCGCTAAAAAAATTTCTGCAATATATGGAACTTTCATATTGCCCGCTTAGGCTAAATATATTCCTGCAAATAAAGGAAAGTGTTTTGTGTCTATCTTTTGTGATGTTTTGTCTTTTGTGTTTGAGTGTTTTGTCTTTCCTGTGTCCAATATTTTTTGTATTCAAATCCTATTTGGCTTTTTTTGGGGGGTTCTGGTTTACTGTAGTGTCGAGACCGTTCCCTTTCTGTGAGACTTCTGATCTTTCTATAGATGATAATAAATTTGCTCATTAATTTGGGATCAGAAAAATGGCAAATCAATTAATTTTGAATTAATTGCTTTGGTATCCAGCTTGTTTCATGTGAATATATATATATATATATGTATATATATATATATATATATATATATATATATATATATATATATATATTTAGCTGGCTAAACAGGCGAAACATATTTCGTTTTTAGGCTGGTAAAATTCTTTCCAATCTAGCTATTGTACAAGGAGCTTTTAATTCAAAATTCTTACTTAACCATTTTATCTATCGCAAGAAGCTCCACCTGATGGTGGAGCTTCATTCTGTTTGTTTATAGTCAGAGCGCCAGATTCTGTATTTTGCTTATTTCGATTAGTACAATTTGTGTCATATTCTTCACTATAATCCATTAGCAAATCAGTATTTGCGTCAGAATCACATGTTGAATCAACCTGAAGTAACTGTTTTTTTTTTTTTATCTTGGCCTACCTGACTCACTTTTCTTTTTCATCTTCTGCTTATCAATTTCTTCTGCTTAGCTTTAGAATCAACTTCCCGCTAGGTAGCAGGCTACTAAACAAAATTTCTATCATCGGGTACACTCGTCAAAGAAGTTGCAGACCCCCCAGATACAATAATTTAAACTTTTTTTCTTAGCTCAATGTGTTCGGAATTAAACGGGCTTTCTTTTTTAATATAAAAAAAAACTTTATCTTGAAAAATTTCGAGTTTTTAGTTTTTCTGTTAGAAATTCGTTGACAAAAATCTGATTTTTCTTTAAAAACTGCAGTAAAAAGTGTACTATTTTTTATATTTTTTGTTACAAACAAAACTCCTATTTGTGTAGCCCCAAGTCTCTTCTTTCTATTGATGTAAGAGTACGCTGGATTTGACCAATCTTATCTGTAAAAAAAAATTAGAATCGTCGAACCTATTGTAGGCCAAATTTGGTTTTTTTGGCCTATATTTCAGAAACGCCCCAACGGCGAATATACGCCCTACGATATTCGTTTTCAGCATGGTCAACTACCCTAGGATCCATCCTTAACATTTTTGTACCTTCGGGCATGGGTGGGAGCACGATACAGAATCTGGCGCCCTGACTATCATAAATTGCCCGGTTTATCTCGTGTTTCAGCCTTTAATTGTCAATTTTCCCTCTTTTTTTTGCAGATGTTCTTAGAACTGGCAAGAGGAATGCATCCTCTCTGGAGTTTGATGAAAGTCGTGATGCTTTGGGGAAGAGTGAATCCAAATATCAATATCGTCCACTTCAAATTCTTCAAATAGAAACTGAAACGGAAGTAAAGGCTAAGATGACGAAGAAAAATAAGAAAATGCATAGTAAAGCCAAAAATGAAATGCAGAAAACTTAATCGAAGAGCTTTTTCACTAAAAAAATCCCGAATGTTGTGATTTAAGAAATAAATTTGGTTGTAATAAAACTGAGCTTGTCTGACCCATGCTGGCTGTAATGAAACTAAACTTGTCTGAGAGGGCGAGGGTTCAATCCTAGTGTACCCAATTGTTTAGTTTGGGACAGGGGTCAGTGGCGTGACTCTGTAAGCTCAGCCAGAGTCGATTCAGCTCTAAATGGATACCTGCAGAAATCTGGGGAAGGTAAACAGGAAGGGTGTGCAAAAACACTGGATGGTTGGCTCCCAATCCCCCATTGCACTTCCTGGCTGATGGTTCAAGGAACGGAGATCAGCACCACAACCAGAAGCACCGAACTCGCCAAATCACTGAACCCCTCCCCCCAACTCCCCCAAAGAGAGCGAATCCAGTACGATTCTGTCAATCACGTATCAAGGACATTTGTTTATTCTATCCACCAACCTTCATCCCGATTCCTCCACTCCAAGTGTTTTTCCAAGATTTCCCCCTCCAACTCCCCCCAATGTCAAAAGATCTGGTTGGGATTTGAAATAAGAGCTCTGAGACATGAATTCCTTCTAAAAATCAAATTTCATTACGATCCGATCATCTATTCGTAAGATATAAATACCCCAATTTTCATGTTTTCCAAGAATTCCGGTTTCCCCCTCCAACTCCCCCGAATGTCACAGGATCTGGTCGGAATTTGAAATTAGAACTTTAAAGCACAATATCCTTCTAAATATCAAATTTCATTAAGATCTGGTCACCCTTTCGTAAATTACAAATACCTCAATTTTCAAAATTACCACCCCCCCCCCCCCCAATTCCACCAAGAGAGCAGATCCGGTCCAGTTATGTCAGTCACGTATCTTAGACAGGTTTCTATTCTTCCCATCCAGTTTCATCCTGATCTCACCGCTTTAAGTATTTTCTAAGATTTCCGGTCCCCCCCCAGCTGCCCCCCCCCCCAATTTCGCTTGATCCGGTTGAGATTTAAAATAAGATATCTGAGTTACGAGGTCCTTCTAAATATGAAGTTTCATGAAGACCCGATCACTCCTTCGTAAGTTAAAAATACGTCTTTTTTCTAATTTTTCAGAATTACCCCTCCCCCCCCCCCGCGATTGAGCGGATCCGTTCCAATTATGTAAATCACATATGCAAGACTTCTGCTTATTTTTCCAACCAAGTTTCATCCCAATCCCTCCAATCTAAGCGTTTTCCATCATTTTAGGTTTCCCCACCCCAAACTTCCCCAATGTCACCAGATCCGGTCAGGATTTAATATAAGAGCTTTGAGGCACGATATCCTTCTAAATATCAAATTTCATGGAGATCCAATCACCCGTTTGTAAGTTAAAAATACCTCATTTTTTCTAATTTTTCTGAATTAACCCCCCCCCCCCCCCCCAACTACCCCAAAGAGAGCGGATCCGTTCTGGTTATGTCTATCATGTATCTAGGACTCGTGTTTTTTTTCCACCAAGTTTCATCCCGATCCCTCCACTCTAAGTGTTTTCCAAGTTTTAGGTTTCCCCCTCCCGACTCCCCCCCCCCCAATGTCACCAGATCCGGTCGGGTTTAAAATAAGAGCTGTGAGCCACGATATCCTTCTAAATATCAAATTTCATTGAGATCCGATCACCCGTTCGTAAGTTAAAAATACCTCGTTTTTTTAATTTTTCAGAAATACCCCCCCCCCCCCAACTACCCCAAAGAGAATGGATCCGTTCCATTTATGTCAATCATCTATCTAGGCCTTGTGTTTATTTTTCCACCATGTTTCCTCCCGATCCCTCCACTCTAACTGTTTTCCAAGTTTTAGGTTTAAGAGCTAAGAGCTCATATGGCACTTGTGACGAGGCGAGAAGAGCTAAGAGCCAAGAGAACATATGGTATGAGCTCTAACAAAATTCTATGAATCAATAGATTGATTTAAAAAGGAAAATAAGAGGCTGAACGCCGGTCAGGATTTATAATAAGAGCTCTGAGTCACGATGTCCTTCTAAATATCAAAATTCATTAAGATCCGATCACCCACTCGTAAGTTATAAATACTTAATTTTTTCTAATTTTTCCTCTCCCTTTAGCCCCCCAGATGGTCGAATCTGGGAAAACGACTTTATCAAGTCAAATTGTGCAGCTCCCTGACACGCCTATCAATTTTCATCGTCCTAGCACGTGTTTAGCCCACGCCAAAAATTCTTGTGTATTTATTTTTTTTTGTCTCATTTGTAAAACCTCTGTCTTCTATTCTAGCGGCAAACTACCCTAAAATTTGTTACTCTGGGAGCAAGGTAGCCTATGTAAATTAAAGTATAGAGTAATCATGCCTTAACCCAGAAATATGGTCAGCAGTTAGGGTGTTTCTCTTCTCTGTGCTTATTCTAGATACTGCCATATACGCCTGCCAAATTTCATCGTCCTAGCTTACCTGGAAGTGCCTAAAGTAGCAAAACCGGGACCGACAGACAGACCGACAGAATTGGCGATTGCTATATGTCACTTGGTTAATACCAAGTGCTTATTATCTTGTATTTTTCTTTATCTTGTATTTTTCTAATTCTGAAAAATTAGAAAAAATGAGGTATTTTTAACTTACGAACGGGTGATCGGATCTCAATGAAATTTGATGTTTAGAAGGATATCGTGTCTTAGAGCTCTTATTTTAAATCCCGACCGGATCTGGTGGCATTGGGGGGGGGGGAGTTGGGAGGGGGAAACCTAAAAATTGGAAAACACTTAGAGTGAAGGGATCGGGATGAAACTTTGTGGGAAAAATAAACACAAGTGCTAGATACATGATTGACATAAACGGAACGGATCCGCTCTATTTGGGATAGTTGGGGGGGGGGGGTTATTTCTGAAAAATTAGAAAAAATGAGGTATTTTTAACTTACGAACAGGTGATCGGATCTCAATGAAATTTGATATTTAGAAGGATATCGTGGCTCAGAGCTCTTATTTTAAACCCGACCAGATCTGGTGACATTGGGGGGGGGGAGTTGGGAGGGGGAAACCAAAAACTTGAAAAACACTTAGAGTGGAGGGATCGGGATGAAACTTGGTGGAAAAAATAATCACGAGTTCTAGATACATGATTGACATAACCGGAACGGATCCGCTCTCTTTGGGGTAGTTGGGGGAGGGCTTAATTCTGAAAAATTAGAAAAAATGAGGTATTTTTAACTTACGAACGGGTTATCGGATCTCAATAAAATTTGATATTTAGAAGGATATCGTGTCTCAAAGCTCTTATTTTAAATCCTGACTGGATCTGGTGACGTTGGGGGAAGTTTGGGGTGGGGGAACCTAAAATCATGGAAAACGCTTAGATTGGAGGGATCGGGATGAAACTTGGTGGGAAAAATAAGCAGAAGTCTTACATACGTGAGTTACATAATTGGAACGGATCTGATCTATTTGGGGGGGGGGGGTAATTCTGAAAAATAAGAAAAAATGACGTATTTTTAACTTACGAAGGAGTGATCGGATCTTCATGAAACTTCATATTTAGAAGGACCTCGTAACTCAGATCTCTTATTTTAAATCTCAACCGGATCCAGCGTAATTGGGGGAGGTGGCAGTTGGGGGAGGGGGTGGAAATCTTAGAAAATACTTAAAGCGGTGAGATCAGGATGAAACTGGATAGGAAGAATAAAAACCTTTCTAAGATACGTGACTGACATAACCGGACCGGATCTGCTCTCTTCGGTGGAATTGGAGGGGGGGGGGGTAATTTTAAAAATTGAGGTATTTTTAACTTACGAAAGGGTGACCAGATCTTAATGAAATTTGATATTTAGAAGGATCTTGTGCTTTAAAGTTCTTATTTTAAATTCCGACTAGATCGTGTGACGTTGGGGGGAGTTGGAGGGGGAAACTGGAATTCTTGGAAAACGTGAAAATTGGGGTATTTTTATCTTACGAATATATGATCGGATCTTAATAAAATTTGATTTTTAGAAAGAATTCATGTCTCAGAGCTCTTATTTCAAATCCCGACCAGATCGTTTGACATTGGGAGGAGTTGGAGGGGGAAATCTTGGAAAAAAACTTGGAGTGTAGGAATCGGGATGAAGCTTGGTGGATAGAATAAACAAATGTCCTTGATACGTGATTGACAGAATCGTACTGGATTCGCTCTCTTTGGGGGAGTAGGGGGAGGGGTTCAGTGATTTGGCGAGTTTAGTGCTTCTGGACGTGCTATGACGGTGAAAATTGATAGGCGTGTCAGGGAGCTGCACAATTTGACTTGATAAAGTCGTTTTTCCAGATTCGACCATCTGGGGGGCTAAAGGGAGAGGAAAAATTCGAAAAAATTAGGTATTTATAACTTACGAGTGGGTGATCGGATCTTAATGAATTTTGATATTTAGAAGGACATCGTGACTCAGAGCTCTTATTTTAAATCCTGACCGGCATTAAGCCTCTTATTTTCTTTTTAAAATCAATCTATTGATTCATAGAATTTTGTTAGAGCTCATACCATATGATCTCTTGGCTCTTAGCTCTTCTCGCCTCGTCACAAGTGCCATATGAGCTCTTAGCTCTTGGCAGTAGGGAAAAATTTCCCTACTGTTCCTAAGTAGTGTTTGTTTGCACTTACCATGCATGCACTTATTCCCCACCCCTGCGTTAATCATTGGCTATCAAGCAATAAACGATGTCGGATGTGTCACGCGACAATGAAACCCTATGATTCAACCGTAGAATTTTACTGTTATGCCCATAGGATTTCGATTCAGACCTCTATGCTGTGTTTCTAAAATAACTAAAATTTCGACACTCTTAAGAATCTATTTTTCATATTCTATACTCGAGTTAAGTTTTTTCAATAATTTTATAAGTTTTCAGATGTGGTATGACATAGCTGACAACACTGGTTTGCATCTTTAAATAAGAGTTTTAGGGTCTATTCCAAAAATTGGAATAGGTTTAATATTCAATCCCACTCATATAGTAAGCTTTTGAAAAATGCTATTGCTCTTATGCTATAAATAATTAACGCTTAATGCTATAACCTCTTTTGTTTTAGAGTTACTTTTGATTTACAATCAACTCAAAATCTATTATAACCAAATTTTCACGAGTTTTACAGACCTAAAGCGTTAAGTACAGGTCTCCCCCACAGTCAAAAGTATAACGTCTTTTCAACAATCGACGGTTTAAAAGGCGTTTTATATATTTTTTGCTAATCTTCAACATTTTTGAAAATATCATAAAATATATGCCATATTTCCACGACCTTACTGCATAGTTCTTTTGAAGGACGATAAAAATTATTCTTCAATAATTTTATTTGGTTCTTAAAAGTTTCCTCTAGGCTTTCAGTCTTGAAAACTGGGTTTTGGATAACTTCAAAAGAAGAAAAGATCTCTTAATGAAACTTAATGTGTAGGTTCCTTGTGTCAAAGGTAATTTTGAGTTCAAATATTTAAATTATTGCTAAAACATTAAGGCTAGAGAAAGGGGCTGTAATGTTTCAACAGCTTGAAAAGGTAATTTAGTTTTCTATAAAAAACTTGATACCATAGATTCCTGGGGTCTAGTTTAGGACAAATCTTGAATATGTAAGCTGCTTCTTAAGACTGAGAGGTTAAACTTTGAAAAATTCAAATAAAGCAGCTTACTTTAGCAGCAGCTAGGTTGGGGGTTTTGGATATGGCAAATCCAAACCAAGGGAATTTGAGATTTGAGTTATCTGAAAAGCTTGAAAAGGAAACAAATTGACATTTTCATAAATTGCTCTGAATCAGAATGTAAAATCACATTTTATGTTCCTTGGCTTACATTCCCATTTATGAAGGGCTCTCACAAAAAAAAATAATCAAAAAACAAATACCCTTAAAAGAAAATTCTTCAGAACCACATGGGATACCTTCAATTGCTGTGCCTTGATTTGAAAGCAGTTGGTAAATCCAGATTGTTGTTTTATGCTAATGTCTTAGGAGTGAGAAAAAACTTCAATATTGGTAAAACTAGACTTTGAATCAATTGTAGTTGTCTCAGCAGCTTCCATGTCCATATCAGCATCTGTTTTCTCTTTTGTTGGAATTATACAGAAACAGGAGGTCTCCTCCAGTGCACATTTTGCACTGCTGTTTGCTGGCAGTTGCATGAAAACCAAAGAATCTTCTTTATTGACATGCAGCTGGGTAAGCTTGACCAAAAAATTCTCTTGGATCCCTGTCAATTGAAATTTTTCAGTCAAGTAATCCAGCACTGATCATGTAATCTTCAATAGGAAACCTGAAGTTTAGCTTCTCTTTCCAGCTTTACTTAAGGATCTTGATTGCTGTGGAATCTGACACATTGTACACAAAATGCTCTTCAAATTCTGCTCTACAAAGTATAGCTACTCCAAGTATAGGGTACAGTTCCCCTTCCATGACCTCCATAACTTTGCTGAAAACGCTTAGAAATGTGGCAAGTTCACCTAGCTACTTCCATTCCTAGTCATCTTGGACCAACAGTCTTTCGTCTATTCTTTTTGGAACTCCGTATATTCCAGCTTTATTGGCAATAACACTATCCAGGAGAGCTTTAGTTGCACACATCTATCACTTCATTCAGAGAGTTGTTCTTTTGATATTTCGTTCTTGAGTTCATACTCCCTTGCCTGTTCTAGTCCTCTATATCTCAGTGCACTTGTGATCTGACAGTATCTTGTGATCGAATAATCAATCTTCTGTACATTTGGAAATCCATCAACCATCAGTAGGTTGTGTAAGCCATGGCCTAAATAGTCCCTAAAGAAACCCTTTAAAGTTGGCAAGCTTTCTTCACATTTGCTCCTTTATCTCAAACCACTTCAATGGTCTTGCCGGAAAGTTTGAATGTCTTTACTACCTGCCTGTATTCTTCCCTGATGTTTTCAGCTGTATGCTGGTCAGCTCCAAAACATATAGTTAAAAAAGTGTAAATTTTCATCTCAAACTCAGCTGTCAAAAACAGTAGTCTATATCCTTGATATGACAGCTTTCAGTACTGATCTGTCCAAATGTTAAATGCCAGATTATCATGCCCCCCTATGGCGTTTTTTATATCCTCAAGAACAGCAGAATGCAATGACGCATAAACGTCATCAATACCACCCTTGGCAGTATTTCGAGAATTAGGGAGGTCTTTTCTGTCAGCAACCATGTCATACTGACTGCAAAGTCCCAGAACCTGGTCCTTCAAGGAAGGAAAATAGCAGACAGTCTCTGGAACACTAAAGTCTCTGACGAACCACGTGTTTATTCTTGTGGCTAAGAGAAATATTTCCTCTTCTGGGTGCTGAAGTAGAGAATAATTTAGCAACTGACTGCTCTGACTGGACCCTGAAGTTTTTGTGCAAGGATTGACTTGACCTCATGATTCCCAGCATGATATGTATTGAAATGTATCCTCAGGTTTGTTGTGCTAGACGACAAGTATTTCTTCATTAAAGGAAACACACTGCTGTGTTTTTCTTTGCCTGGTGATGCAAAGCAGAGCTTGCAGTACCGTACTTATTTTCTGTGTTATAACAGGCACAGCCAATTTCTCACTAAGGAGCCATCTAGAATAAGCACAGAGAAGAGAAACACCCTAACTGCTGACCATATTTCTGGGTTATGGCATGATCACTCTATACTTTAATTTACATAGGCTACCTTGCTCCCAGAGTAACAAATTTTAGGGTAGTTTGCTGCTAGAATAGAAGACAGAGGTTTTACAAATGAGACAAAAAAAAAAAATAAATAAATACACAAGAATTTTTGGCGGTGGCTAACTTGAAAGGATACTTTTTCTACTCATTGACAGTATGCTTCCATAGGATACTCCACCTAATAGCTACTAGTTATTATCATTTAAAGACATTATCATTTAAAAATGATAGCCCCCCCCCCCCCCGACCCCTTTCTGGATACCACCTTGATAGGATTCCGTTTCAGCTTTATATTAAATAATTAACTTTTTAACATTCTGGGTTTCAATTAAACAAAAAAATTATCATTTAAATACGACCACTCCCTACCATATCTCATATCTCGTTGCTCTGGATACCACCTTGATAGGATACTGTCTCTGCCTTAAATACAAAATAATAATTAAATTTTTGGTATCTTTGCTTTCAACAAAAATTAAGGTATTATCACTTAAACATAATACTCCCTACACCTCCCCTCTCTGGATACCACCTTGATATGATACCGTCTAAGCTTTACATTAAAAAAAAAAAAAAAATAATAATTGGGCATCCCTGCTTTCTATAAAAAGAAAATCGAGATATGGTTCAAACAAACACGGGAAAAGATGTTAAACAGCTTTGTTTTTCTTGGTGAAAAAATTGAGCGTATGAATAAAGGTTACAATACCGTCAACAAAAATTTCGAACTTATTCAGATATACTCAATTTATTTGAAAACTGAGTCATAGATTCATCGTGGCTTTCAATGAGGTCCAAGGAATCTAGTAAAAGGGAGCACATACAAAAGCCAAATGAGGAACACAGCCAGCCACAAAGGCCAGTAGCCTATGATAAATCCAAAAATACCCAAGACAATGAACTAGTCCCAATGGGCGGCCCTAGGTCTACCAAATGTTGTCTATGGTTTTCCAGGGAATTCGATATTATTTTTTTCTTCCTCCACCTTAATTGAAAAAAATCAACTTTTCGACACACCTGCTTTCAATTAAGAAAATTGATGTATTTTCATTTAAAGTGATAGCCCACTACACCCCCCCCCCTATATGTAGTAATGTACAATTTTTTATGTATCATATTTTGGGGTCACTACTGTTTTAATCTTCAATTCCTCAAACTTGTACATAGTTCATAGCAAAATCTTGTCTCTATAGGAGGGTTTTTTTTTGGGAGGGGATGTAATTTTTTTTGGAAAGAAGATTGTATTTCCTTTAATCTACCAGGTGTTCAATAATTGTGGATTAAACATTAAGAAAATGTTTTTAAAATTAGCAAAAGAAAATGGAATTCAGCAAACTCACGATTCAGCTGTCACAACAATTTGTCGACTATCAGTTTGAGAACAATGTTGAGGGGCATGTCATATTAGTTCAAAAGGCAGTATGTGCATCCACTTTATCAAAAAGGAGGATCTACAACATTTGAAGAATGACGGAGGATGTTGATTTGAAACTCTCAAGACATGTTGAGGGGGATGCTGGAAATTGCTTTGAGGGCCGCCAAGTCCCTTCCATGCCCTTTTTAGTTGCCCCTTATCCAAAATATTTGATCAAAATTTGAATTAGGTATGCTGTTCGAAATACTCAATTTTGAACTAACAAACCCTATTGGGATGACATAAACCCCCACAGCTCTGAAGAGGGATGCCAAACGTAATAAAATACGATGTGTTCGTGCTGATTGTCAGAAAGACATATCATCAATGTCTGAGGAAGAGCAAAGTGTATTAAGCTGACAATTGCAGGGGATATTGAACTGTCAGAGGGCAACCAGTCCACCGCTCTTTCTAAATGCTTTCTTCTCTCATCACTTATCAAAATTTTGAAAAGGCAATTTTGTTCAAAACTGTCCAAAGGTCTCGCAAATTTATCATCATGGATGCAATATCCCTCACAGCCCCCATGGTAAGGATTGTAAATTATGCAATTTGCTCTTTTTCAATGCAGGATTCATCACCAGGAAAGTAGGGGGTGTTTGATTCCAGGTACATTTTAAAAAGCTAAGAGTATTAAGGTTAAACTTTTGGAAATGTTGAGACTGGATCCGGTGACATTGGGGGGAGTTGAAGGGGTAACCTGAAATCTTTCAAAACGCTGAGAGTGGAGAGATCAATGAAACTTGGTGGGAAAAATAAGCACAAGTCCTAGATACGTGATTGACATAACTGGAACCGATCTGCTCTCTTTGGGGGAGCTGGGGGGGGGGGATTAATTCAAAAAATTAGAAAAATAAGGTATTTTTAACTTACAAACGAGTCATTGGATCTTAGTGAAATTTGATATTTTAAAGGACCTCGTAACTAAGACCTTTTGTTTTAAATCCTGACCGGATCCAGTATCATTGGGGAGATTTGGGGGGGGGCAGACATCTTGGAAAACGCTTAGTGGAGAGATCGGTATGAAACTTAGTGGGAAGATTAACCACAAGTACTAGATACGTGATTGACATAACCAGAACGGATCCACTCTCTTTGGTGGAGTTGGTGGGGGGACCTAATTAGGTAATTCGGAAAATGAGAAAAAATGAGGTCTTTTTAACTTACGAACGGGTGATTGGATATAACGAAAATTGATATTTAGAAGGACCTCGTGTCACAGAGCTCTTATTTTAAATCCTGACTGGATCCGGTGACATTGGGAGAGTTGGAGGTGGAAACCGGAAATTTTGGAAAACGCTTAGAGTAGCCTAGAGAGATCGTGATGATAACTGGTGGGAAGAATAAGCCCAAGTCCTAGAAACGTGATTGACATAACCTTACTGGATTGGCTCTCTTTGGGAGAGTTTGGGGGCGTTGGTAATCCGGAAAAAATGGACAAAATTGTGCATTTTTAACTTGCGAATGGGTGATCAGATTTTAGTGAAATTTGATATTTAGAAGGATCTCGTGTTTCAGAGCTCTTATTTTTAATCTTGACCGGATCCGGTGATATTGGGAGAATTGGAGGGGGAAACCGGAAATCTTGGAAAACGCTTAGAATGTAGAGATCGGGATGAAAGCATCCCACTCGATGGTTAGGACACATCCGGTGTGGGTCCCCAGCCCTACTACCCAAAATTGCATTTGAAGGAAGAATTAATAAGAATCGTCCAAGAGGCTGACCTCCCAAGCAATAGGGAAAACAAATTCTGACTACCCCTTTCCAGTACTGCAAAGGACTGAAAAATAGGAAGGCATATTAGAAATGCTATCATGATGCTATTAGAGGAGGGGCCATGCTATTTTAGTGATAGTGTGTAAGAATTTTCTTAATTTTCTTAATTAGTGTGTAAGAATTTTCTTAATCAATGAAATAGAACACTTTTCCTTCGCTTTGTTTTTCTTTTCTGTTCTAAATCTCATGCTCCTTTGTGAACAAAGGAGGGACCTAATTTTTCTTTTGTGGGGGGACCTAATTTGGTAATTCGGAAAATGAGAAAAAATGAGGTATTTTTACTTACGAACGGGTGATTGGATCTTTATGAAACTTGATATTTAGAAGGACCTCGTGTCTCAGAGCTCTTGTTTTAAATCCTGACTGGATCCGGTGACATTGGGGGAGTTGGAGGTGGAAACCGGAAATTTTGGAAAACGCTTAGAGTAGTCTAGAGAGATCGTGATGATACCTGGTGGGAAGAATAACCACAAGTCCTAGATATGTGATTGACATAACCTTACTGAATTGGCTCTTTTTAGGGGCGTTGGTAATTCGGAAAAAAATGGAAAAAAATATGCATTTTTGACTTGCGAATGGGTGATCAGATTTTAATGAAATTTGATATTCAGAAGGATCTCGTGTTTCAGAGCTCTTATTTTTAATCTTGACCGGATCCGGTGATATTGGTAGAATTGGAGGGTGAAACCGGAAATCTTGGAAAACGCTTAGAATGTAGAGATCGGGATGAAAGCATCCCATTCGATGGTTAGGACACATCCGGTGTGGGTCCCCAGCCCTACTACCCAAAATTGCATTTGAAGGAAGAATTAATAAGACTCGTCCAAGAGGCTGACCTCCCAAGCACTAGTGGAAAAAAAAATTCTGACTACCCCTTTCCAGTACTGCAAAGGACTGACAAATAGGAAGGCATATTGGAAATACTATCATGATGCTATTAGAGGAGGAGCCATGCTATTTTAGTGATAGTGTGTAAGAATTTGCTTAATCAATGAAATATAACACTTTTCCTTCACTTTGTTTTTCTTTTCTATTCTAAATCTCATGCTCCTTTGTGAACAACCATTGTAGTCTATTCCACTTTGATAGACAATCAACTTTTCTGAAAAGTGACCAGTCGTATTAATTTGATATTTTGGATAGTTTTTACTTATCTGTGTTCATTTTTAAACCGATTCAAGAATTAAATATGCTATAAGTAATGGGCGACCTCCCCTACTTCTAGGTCCTTTTAATTTAAATTTTGGATGGTTTGTACATTCCTACATTCAAGTTTAAATTGATTCAAAAATCAGACCTGCTATTAACGACTTTTCCCTACTTCTAAGTCGTTTTATTTGTGTATGTTATATGGTTTGTATGTAACTCTGTTCAATTTTAAGCTGGTTCAATGATAAAAACCTGGTATTAATCGCTCTTTCCTGCTCTCGACTGATTTAATTTACAAATGTTGGATAGTTTGTACACTCCTACCCTCA
>NC_088870.1:54112183-54142518 GCF_032884065.1 Artemia franciscana
TTTTTTTTATTTTTTGTTTGTTTCTTCGAATTATTTATTTCATATCTTTCAAAGACACTATGTATAAACAATTAGTTTCATACTAATAAACTTAGCTCCCTATGCATTGGTTAGTGTTTGTTTTTGAAATGTCATGATTCTCCATGCCCGACCTTCCTTGCGTCCCCTCTCCTCTTCGGGGGTCCTTAGCCTAGTTGCCTTCCAATTTTTCGGTTACTTAAAAAGGCAATTAGAATTTTAATTTTTAACGAACGTCTTTATTAGTAAAAAATATGTATAACTTACAAATTAACTTACGTAACGACCTTCTATATTCGTATATTTTTGTGATGTATATGAGGGGGTTTGTCCCCTCGTTGATACCTCACTCTTTACACTAAAGCTTTAATTTTGTCCCAATTCTTTAAGATTGACCCCTAAATCACAAAGGCTGTAGAAAAAATTGTTGAAATTACTAAAAATACTTTAGCGTAAAGAGCGAGCTACTTAGGAAGAGATGGAGCCCCCCCCCCCCATATGCGTAATAATCTCTGTTCGTTTTAAAATTTTAATGCTGGTCCTTACTTTCAGTTGAAAAAACTTTTTCATATTTATTTTTTCATTGTTTTTTTTTTTTAATAATACTTCAAAAACCTGTGCCTCCTTCATTGGAATTTCTCTTCTCCCATGACAAACTCCTCCAAGGGAAAATCCTCCCACTTAGCCCTTCCCCCCCCCAACAAAAAAAAATCATCCTGAAAAGGTCTGTACACTTCCAAATAATCATTACTGTATGTAAACGCTGGTCAAAGTTTGTAACTTAAAGCCCCTCCCCTGGGGACTGTGGGGAGAAAGTCGTCCCCAAAGACATGGTTGTTATGTTTTTCGACTATGCTGAACAAAATGGCTATCTCAAAATTTTGATCCGTTGACTTTGGAAAAAATAAGCTTGGGAGGGGGCCTAGGTGCCTTCCAATTTTTAGGTCACTTACAAAGGGCATTAGAACTTTTAATTTCCGTTAGAATGAGCCCTATTGCCACATTCTAGGACCACTTGGTCGATAAGATCACTCCTGGGGAAAAAAACAAACTAACAAATAAACACGCACCCGTGATCGGTCTTCTGGCAAAAAATACAAAGTTCCACATTTTTGTAGATAAGAGCTTGAAACTTCTACAGTAGGGTTCTCTGATACGCTGAATGCGATGGTGTGATTTTCGTTAAGATCGTATGACTTTTAGAGGGTGCTCCTATTTTCCAAAACAAGGCAAATTTTCTCAGGATCGTAACTTTTGATGAGTAAGAAATTGACGACTAAATTTGATGACACTTATATATTTAAAATCAAACAGTGCCCCTTTGGTTACTCTTCAAAAGCGAGTGTAGACAAAGCTCTAACAAAAGACAGTAAATTCACCACTCATCGATCTATCCAGCTTCTACTTCCCCCACCCCACACCAAAAATAAGGAAGAAGACCATAGCTGCCCTAAGAAGGGGAATGGGTAAGGACAGCCAGTCGAAAACCCATTAACTATAATAATAATAACATGGATGATTCCAATAATTATTTTTAGACTTCTGGATTTTTTTTTATTCTGACTAGTTTCTAATAAGATTTGAAAATAGGAAAAATATTGTAACTACATAACAAATCTAAACACACATAAATATGATTACTCACTGGAAAATATACTATCTAGAATTTGTTGATTGGTACTCCATTAGCAGGCATGATGGTCCAAGTCAAGTTGTACTTTTCCGAGTATGGATAATGAACTACATCTCCGGTTGGAGTCGCGATGATTTTCGGTTTCTCTGGAGCAGCTCGTTCTGCCATTATATAGGTTTCTTCTCCGTACGTAGAAATTCCCGCCGAGTTTCTTGCGGAGAAGCGGAACGAATAGTCGGTCTTTGATTCTAGATTCTTTAGAATGTACGGAGATCCTTGAAAAAAAAGACACTATTAAGGATATCGTAATTTATAGGTGCAACCTTAAATAGACACACTGATCCATAATTTTATAGATAAATCAAACTAGCAAACTCTATTTAAGACTATTTGCTGGGTGGATACCCTGGGGGGGGGCCTACCTCTTCAAACCATTGTTTTCTGGACTTTCTGCAATGTAGAATAAAAGCAACCTTTTAACTTGGCCCGTTTATCCTGATTCAGTCCTTTTATAAAGCAGTTATGATGGTAGTGACTGTTATATTTGGAAAACGTCATCGAAAAGTATGTCTATCTTTCAGTTAGCAAGTTAATCAATTATGACAATTTTACTAGCAATGACTGAGTAATGTAGGCAGACAGAAGATCAACTGGTAAAATTATTTAGTCAATTAATTATTTAGATGGAGCTGCCTCTTTTATGAACAAGCAAAATTTACCAATCCTGCTCCAGATACCACCTATTTTATTGAAGGCCTTTTTTCAAGGAATGATTCCACAGAAGTTCTCAAATCGCCTGTTATTTTTAAATTTTTCTTCGTTTTTAAGAATGATAAGAGTTTGTCACCATAGCAAGTTCTGTGGAGCTATCAAGATAGAGCGGTTTTAGGCTTTACAAGAGCTAAGAGCTCATATGGCACTTGTGACGAGGCATGAAGAGCTAAGAGCCAAGATATCATATGGTATGAGCTGTAACACAATTCTATGAATCAATAGATTGATTTAAAAGTAAAGTAAGAGGCTTAATGCCAGTCAGGATTTAAAATAAGAGCTCTGAGTCACGATGTCCTTATAAATATCAAAATTCATTAAGATCTGATCACCCACTCATATGTTATAAATACCTAATTTTTCCTCTCCCTTTAGCCCCCAGATGGTCGAATCTGGGAAAACGACTTTGTCAAGTCAATTTGTGCAGCTCCGACACGCCTACCAATTTGCATCGTCCTAACACGTCCAGAAGCACCAAACTCGTCAAATCACTGAACCCCTCCCCCCAAATCCCCCAAAGAGAATGAATCCAGTACGGTTCCGGATCAAGGACATTTGCTTATTCCATCCACGAAGCTTCATCCCGATTCCTCCACTCAAAGTGTTTTCCAATATTTCCCCCTCCAACCCCCCCCCAATGTCAAAAGATTAGGTCAGGATTTGAAATAAGAGCTATGAGACATGAATTCCTTCTAAATATCAAATTTCATTAAGAATTGATCACCTATTCGTAAGATAAAAATACCCCAATTTTCACGTTTTCCAAGAATTCCAGTTTCCCCCTCCAATCCCCCCAATGTCACAGGATCTGGTTGGAATTTAAAATTAGAGCTTTAAAGCCCAAGATCCTTCTAAATATCAAATTTCATTAAGATCTGGTCACCCTTTCGTAAGTTACAAATATCTCAATTTTCAAAATTAACCCCCCCCCCCCAACTCCAAAGAGAGGAGATCAGGTCCGGTTATGTCAGTCACGTATCTTAGACAGGTTTTTATTCTTCCCATCCAGTTTCATCCTGATCTCACCGCTTTAAGTATTTAAAAGATTTCTGGTACCCCCCAACTGCCCCCCCCCAATTACGCTGGATCCGGTTGAGATTTAAAATAAGAGTTCTGAGTTATGAGGTTCTTCTAAATATGAAATTTCATTAAGATCCGATCACTCCTTCGTAAGTTGAAAATACGTCATTTTTCTAATTTTTCAGAATTAACACACCCCCCCCCCCAAATAGAGCAGATCCGTTCCAATTATGTAAATCGCGTATCTAAGACTTCTGCTTATTTTCCTCACCAAGTTTCATCCCGATCCCTCCAATCTAAGCGTTTTTCACCATTTTAGGTTCCCCCACCCCAAACTCCCCTCAATGTCACCAGATCCGGTCGCGACTTAAGCTTCAGAAAAAAAAAATTCCAGTCCCAATAGGTCATTTTTAGTTTTGTCCAACATAATTCTAGATATACATGTTTTACTTTACTTAGATAATATACGAGTTTTATTTGATAGGCACATAAAGGTTTGTGCCATCAGAAATTTGAATATGCCAACAATGAATTTTTTTATTTACTAAACCAAATGCAGCAAGTTTTACGCAAATTATCACACTAAACATTATAACATTTAAAAGATTAGGTTTTCTATGATTCAGAGGCACATCCCTTGAAGCAACCAATAAGTAGAACTTTGAAAAGCTTCAGAAAAAAAAACTTCCAGTCCCAATAGGTCATTTTTAGTTTTGTCCAACATAATTCTAGATATACATGTTTTACTTTATTTAGATAATATACGAGTTTTATTTGCTAGGCACATAAAGGTTTGTGCCATCAGAAATTTGAATATGCCAACAATGAATTATTTTTATTTACTAAACCAAATGCAGCAAGTTTTACGCAGATTATCACACTAAACATTATAACATTTAAAAGATTAGGTTTTCTATGATTCAGAGGCACATCCCTTGAAGCAACCAATAAGTAGAGCTTTTTAATTCTTTGTGAAAAGCTTCAGAAAAAAAAACTTCCAGTCCCAATAGGTCATTTTTAGTTTTGTCCAACATAATTCTAGATATAAATGTTTTAATTTACTTAGATAATATACGAGTTTCATTTGCTAGGCACATAAAGGTTTGTGCCATCAGAAATTTGAATATGCCAACAATGAATTATTTTTATTTACTAAACCAAATGCAGCAAGTTTTACGCAGATTATCACACTAAACATTATAACATTTAAAAGATTAGGTTTTCTATGATTCAGAGGCACATCCCTTGAAGCAACCAATAAGTAGAGCTTTTTAATTCTTTGTGAAAATCTTCAGAAAAAAAAAACTTCCAGTCCCAATAGGTCATTTTTAGTTTTGTCCAACATAATTCTAGATATACATGTTTTACTTTACTTAGATAAAGGTTTGTGCCATCAGAAATTTGAATATGCTAACAATGAATTTTTTTATTTACTAAACCAAATGCAGCAAGTTTTACGCAGATTATCACACTAAACATTATAACATTTAAAAGATTAGGTTTTCTATGATTCAGAGGCACATCCCTTGAAGCAACCAATAAGTAGAACTTTGAAAAGCTTCAGAAAAAAAAACTTCCAGTCCCAATAGGTCATTTTTAGTTTTGTCCAACATAATTCTAGATATACATGTTTTACTTTATTTAGATAATATACGAGTTTTATTTGCTAGGCACATAAAGGTTTGTGCCATCAGAAATTTGATTATGCCAACAATGAATTTTTTTATTTCCTAAACTTTTTATTTTAATTCTTTGTGAAAATCTTCAAAAAAAAAACTTCCAGTCCCAATAGGTCATTTTTAGTTTTGTCCAACATAATTCTAGATATACATGTTTTACTTTACTAAGATAATATACGAGTTTTATTTGCTAGGCAAATAAAGGTTTGTGCCATCAGAAATTTGAATATGCCAACAATGAATTTTTTTATTTACTAAACCAAATGCAGCAAGTTTTACGCAGATTATCACACTAAACATTATAACATTTAAAAGATTAGGTTTTCTATGATTCAGAGGCACATCCCTTGAAGCAACCAATAAGTAGAGCTTTTTAATTCTTTGTGAAAAGCTTCAGAAAAAAACTTCCAATCCCAATAGGTCATTTTTAGTTTTGTCCAACATAATTCTAGATATACATGTTTTACTTTACTTAGATAATATACGAGTTTTATTTGCTAGGCACATAAAGGTTTGTGCCATCAGAAATTTGAATATGCCAATAATGAATTTTTTTATTTACTAAACCAAATGCAGCAAGTTTTACGCAAATTATCACACTAAACATTATAACATTTAAAAGATTAGGTTTTCTATGATTCAGAGGCACGTCCCTTGAAGCAACCAATAAATAGAGCGTTTTAATTCTTTGTGAAAAGCTTCAGAAAAAAAAAAAACTTCCAGTCCCAATAGGTCATTTTTAGTTTTGTCCAACATAATTCTAGATATACATGTTTTACTTTACTTAGATAATATACGAGTTTTATTTGCTAGGCACATAAAGGTTTGTGCCATCAGAAATTTGAATATGTCAACAATGAATTTTTTTATTTACTAAACCAAATGCAGCAAGTTTTACGCAAATTATCACACTAAACATTATAACATTTAAAAGATTAGGTTTTCTATGATTCAGAGGCACATCCCTTGAAGCAACCAATAAGTAGAGCTTTTTAATTCTTTGTGAAAAGCTTCAGAAAAAAAAAAACTTCCAGTCCCAAAAGGTCATTTTTAGTTTTGCCCAACATAATTCTAGATATACATGTTTTACTTTACTTAGATAATATACGAGTTTTATTTGCTAGGCACATAAAGGTTTGTGCCATCAGAAATTTGAATATGCCAACAAAGAATTTTTTTATTTACTAAACCAAATGCAGCAAGTTTTACAAAGATTATCACACTAAACATTATAACATTTAAAAGACAACTCTGAAAAAAGCTATATAACGACTCACATGTCAAAAGAAGAACTAATAAAAAAATATATATTCTCAGATACTGCCCAAGATATTGGTTTGATATAAATTCACAGTACCATGCAAAATAGCATCAGATAGATGAAAAAATAGCGTCTTACAAAGAATTTTGCCAAATATTCTTAGTTCTAAATCCTTCTTAGTGTAAATCACTAGTTTCTTTGATGCATGGGAAACAGGATAAAATACTGCCTTTCATAATCTTGAGCATGCATGCTCCATTAAATAGTTTTTCTCTGAAATTGAGTTTATTACTATTTTCAACAGGATGACAATATGCCAGTACACCAAAGGTATTATTTCGAATGCAAAGTCACTACTGTTTCTAATCTTTGATCAACATTACTGACTTCTAAATTAATACAGTTCCATCAATTTTTAACTAACTCTTATTACTTTCTCCTTTTGTCCAATTTGCCCTCGCCTTAATTAAAAAATAGCCGCTTTTAGCTATCTCCTCTTTATTATCTTCTCAATAGAGATTTGACAAATCACTCAACCTAATGGCTTTGATTTAAAAAAAAAAAAAAAACATTTTTCTCACATAGTTTTTTTTCCTAGCCTCATCACATAGTAGTAAGGTGGAGAACAGCTTACTTTATAACAAAACCTGTGGTATTAGACTCTGTTTTAGGGCTAAAACCAAGAAGAAAGCAATCTACAACCCTTTCAATACCCCAAGCATCTGATATGGCATTTGATCAAAATTTCATGATAGATATTTTGCTTAGAATGGTCAAAAGTTTCCTGGATGCTCCACACTTTGGAGGGCAAAATCTTTGAGCTTGTTGATTACAAATGTGAGGCTAAAATTGAAGACTCTTTTTGCATTAACATTCAAAATTTGTCACTAAGATGGCAAGCAGTTCAACTTTTGGTGGAAACTATATATTGCAACACATATATTTATATTGTAAGCTCAATAATAAATGTTTTAATTATAGTATTACTTATTGAACAATCTTAGAGGTAATTTACATACCATTAAGCATAGAAAGCATAGAAAATGCAATAATTATAATGTACAAGATCAAGTGAGTAAACTAAACTAGCAGAAACAACTGGAGTAAACTTCTGGAGGAACTCCAGAGTGGATTGGCTGTGGATCAGAGTAGGCTGATTTATACTTAGTTTTATTTTACTTCTACCTGAAAGAAAATTTGCAACTATCCTTTCCAAATATGCATTAACATTAAAATCTGTCAATAGCTTGTGGATAAGAGTTCTATGGCAAATCAAATCAAATGCTTTCTTTAGCTCAATTATGATGAGGTTGATCCAGCATTCTGGTTCATCAAGATGCTTTAAAAAAAATACTTCAACTAAATTTTAAACTAGATTAATATCCCACCATTATTCATCAGATCAGCAATACTTCTGACCTTTACAGTTGGAAAATGCGTTTATTCGAAATTTCAACTATACAAAATAGGGAAAGAGGACTGGAACAGTTTAGCAAAGAATTATTTTTTGTTAGTGTAGATAAAAACAGAAACTGTAGGCTAAAAAGATTACAACATTTTTTTTTTGCTAGTAGCTAATGCTAAAGTGCTTTAGTCTGTACAGCTTAAGGTACCTGTCTGTGATAGTGCCTATGTAAATAGATACAAAGTAGAACCAGTTTCATTGTTAGTTTCTTTCAGCTTAGCATGAGAAAAGATAAGTAAAGGAATAGATGGGAAATATGTAATTTGGGCTATATATTTGCACATTAGGAGGGGGGGGTAAAGCATTTGGATAGTTTGAAATTAGAAAATAATTCTTACTTCATAATAAGCAGAATACTTGTACCTAACATATTTTGCATGCAGACACACTATACTTTACTCCCCCTCCCCCTAATGTGCAAATATTTAGACCGAATTTGTTTCTAAAGTATTATCCCAATTTTCATTTTAACATCCATGATCAGACACTTTTCTCTTTCAATACTGATGAAAATTAAATGAATTTCATTCAATACAGATTGCAATCTAAAGAAAAACCAGTTCTACTTAGCTTTATTAATCACTTAGATTAGATTAATCACTTAGATTTGCAGGGATGAAAAATCCTACACAAAAAAAGTCTCTATTTTTCCTAATAACAAATACTATCTGTGAGTAATGAAAAAATTACAAAATTTAAGAAAGTCCTTAATGGAATTCTCTTATTGCTTTGTGAATAAGGAAAACAGAGATATACCTCAAGGGGTGGCTTTACTAATCACTTTATTAAAGCCAAAACCTCATAGCTGGATTGAGTTTTCACTAGATTCTAAAATTTATGTCTGAAAAAAAAAATCGATTTTACAGCACAAGATTGGTTGATGTCCAAAAAAAAAAATTGATTTCACAACACAAAAGAAGGCAGATATTATGCCTGATATAAACAAAGGCACAGATAAAGACACTTACCTTTATACAAAAATTGTTGTACGTTTTGACCAAACAATTGATAGGACAAAACATCCTAAACAGAGCCAAGAAATGGATTCCAAACTGGATGGAAACCAATGCGTTCAAACTGAAATACAATAAAATAAAGAGCTTTAGCACCTCATAAAGCGTATATAAAAAAAGAGAAAGAGAGAGGGAGCAGAAAATAAAATGGAGAGATGGACAGATCAAAAGACCAAACATCTTTAAGGTAGCCTCCACATGTCAGCTAAATCCAGGGGAAAGGAAAGAAGGGCAGAGAGAGAGAGAGAGAGAGAGAGAGAGAGAGAGAGAGAGAGAGAGAGAGAGAGAGAATAGACAGTCAAGCAGGGAGAAGAAGGGAGAAACAGAAAAATAAATTTGACATATCTAAGCTAAATTAAGAGGAAGAAATGGAAAAATAAAATAATCCTAATGGTGACCTAGTTGATTCAAATTATATTGCACAATGATAAATTCTGCATGTTAAGAATGGACAATTCAAATAGTTTACAATACTCCACAGTGAGCTGTTTGTTCCTTTTTTTTACTCTCAACATGGTTTTTAAAACTTGTACTCAATATCCTTAGTTATTCCTTTGATGTTTCAATTTTACCCTTTTAGCAGCTCTCCTGCATATTGGGTGTTTTGATTTTGTTTGACCACACCCTCAACATTTTCTAAAGGTTTTACCTTTGTATCCTTAGCAAACCCTAGTACCATTAGTATATGCTTACTCTTAATGCTGACCATAGTTTTCTGTAAAATGAAATGGTTGTAAAACAACGTTGCAAAACTTGTCTCAATAAAAAAAAAAATCCGACCATGGTATTGCCTATCCATTATTATATCTGGCTGGAGTGTCAGGATAAATACAGGAAATGCCACTTTCCTGTATTTTTTTAAATTGGTTTTAATGCTTTGCATTTCAGTGGAAGAATTTTTCAAAAATATCTTGTCAATACAGATATTTTTCCAATACAAATTAAAATGAAAAAATTAAGATTATGATTAAAATTTGACTTTCAATCAAATGTGGTCCCATTCAAATCTTATGCAACCACACCTTCCATAAAAACAGTATGTGTCCACAATGGGCAGCTTAAAAACTTACAATCTTTGCCCTGGGGTCTTTCAACCAAGGGGGTTGTCGACCTTGGAGGCATAATTAATTGACCTTTAAAACATGTTGAAAAAATAGCGATAAAAAAATTTGGATTAGATTCATTTGGGGGAAAAAGACAGGGATAGGGGAGGGGTATTCCCCTTTGATCACTTTTGTCACTTAAAAAGAAAATGGAACTTCCTAGTTCTAATTCAAAGAGCTTCCTTAAAAGTTATTACAACCAACAATTTCATAAAAACTGTATTTAATAACAACAAACAACTTACATAAATTACAACCAATTCCTTGTGGGTTGTTGGGGATTCTGTCAATGCCAAAAGCTCAGTTATTTGGCCTTAGGGCTATATTAAACAAAGTGACTACATCAAAATTTTGACCCAATAACCGTGGAGGAACAGCCTGGGGGGGGGGGTGCCTCTGGTCTCTACTGACTTGTAAAAAGAGCACTGGAACTTTCAATTCCCAATCGACTGAAGCCCCTTCAAATTTTATGTGACCAAGCTTAGCGTTCTGATCAAAGGTCAAAAGCCTTATTAAATTTGCCTGAATTTTAAAAATGGTGGGAAACACCCTTTAAAAGTAAAAAAAAAAAAAAAAAAAAAAAAAACTTGACGAAAAGTATAGCATCAGATTCAGCATATAAGAGAATCCTACCATAAAGGTTTTAAGCTCCTATGTCCAAAAATATAGAATCTGGAAATTTTTACCAGAAGAAAGATGACACATGCATTGAAAATTGGCATTGAAATCAATATTTTAAGGTTTACATGATGCCTCATCTTATGCTTTTTCAGAGAGAAAATTCATTTCTAGCCTTTAATGAAGGCCCAAAAGGTAAAACAGTCTAAAATAACCAAAAGTTCAAAAATATATTTCCTTATAAAGTATTTCAGATATTAATCCTGTCTAAGCTAGTTACAGATCATAGGCCAGGTACATTGTTAGAGAGGTTTGTTACTTATCAGTTAAATAGTAAACACTATACAATTTTGGTAGCAAACAATTCAAGCATGAGACAAGAAACTGGTCAAGCAACTTCTTTATACTCCACAATTAGCTTTGATTTGGTTGCAAAATAAATTGTAGCTATGTTTTAATTAAGTATTTAGTTCATATTTTAGTCTGGTTTATGCAAACAAATTTGGGCTATTTATTTGCACATTAGGGGGAGGGGGATATGGCATGGCATATCTTAAATACAGCAATGGTTAGTTTACATACTTAATATATTACCTTAAACCTTAAATTGCAGCTTGGAGCAATCTAAGGATTTGCTATGCTATGTTTTACTCCCACCCACCCCCTAATGTGCAAATATATAGAGCCTAAATTTGTTTCTAAACTATTATATATTCATTATATTTTTTTTCATTAGCCTTAATCAACTGTTTTCAGCTCCACAACTTTGCTTAATATGAGGTTTGAAAGATCTGCAAATACATTTCTTAACTTTGAAGAAAAAACCATTGATATGGCTTAAAATGCTACTCAGATAATAGGAACTGTATTTTCAGAACTAAAATACAGAAAAAGAAACTAAGAACTGAAAATTTGGGTAAATGTTGTTTTGTCAAAATTCTAATAGGGCTAGGTCTTGCTCTAGTCTGTAGACCTATACCTTAAAGTATCAAAACTTCAATGCTCATCAAGTAGGCACATTTCTAAGACTTAAATGTTAGAAGAGGTTAACATAAAAGCTTGACAACACCTTCCTACAGAATATTTTTGACCCTGGATTTATTATTGTAAGTTTCATTTTCTTCACCTAACACCATTCCAAGATAGCAAAATGCAGCTAAACTAGAATTTACAATAACATTTAATGGTTCCCCCAAATTAAATAGCCAATACATTTCTTTTAAATTCTTGCAAACCCTAAACTAAATATTGGAATTAGCAAAGCTATGAGGCTATATAAAAACTTTCTTTGACGTTTTCTGTGCTAGGGTATAGATCTCTTTCTGAAAGTATAATTTTTATTATTTTATATACAGCTTGTCCAAGGTAATGTTTAGGCTCTAGAAACATTGTTATGTTTTACTTTCTGAGTAGCTTCACAACTTTGCTCAATCCCAATTTATAAGGTTTTAAATATATGCAAGTACATTTCCTAAATTTTGAAGGAAAAAACCATTGATATGGCTCAGAATTCTACTCAAATAACAGGAATTGCATTTTCAGAACTAACAGCAGAGAAAAAGCAACTGGTAACTGAAAATTAAGGTAAAATGTTGTTTTGTCAAAATTTCAATAGGTATAGACCTGTCATGGAGGCAAATTTAAGGGTCCTCTAAAGGGAGGAGTGGAGGCGGGTACTTTAAATACCTTCCCAGGACATACTTTAGCATGTAGACTAGGCCACAAAAGTTTCATTTTCCTAGCCTAATCCCTTTCCAATATAGCAAGAAGTAACTAAAATACCATTTTACCCTGAAAACAATTTTGTTGTAGTTCATTCAAGCAGAAGAAGGGAGTGGAAGTAGGTACTTACTTGCAAGAAGTCATAAACTAGAATTATACTTGGAAAACCACTAATATAGTCCTTCGAATTATCTATTTTCTTTGTAACACTGAATTACAAATGTTATACTTACAAAAAAAGATTATTACGGATAAGTAAAGATTTTAATCATGGCCCCTGTTTATCTACTATAGATTGATCAAAGTGAGGTGCTGTTGTATCAGGGAATAATCAGTGCAGTGTTACGAGATTAGACGGAGAGGATTATGCTTCCTTGAGCCCAAAATCATTTTTTTTTGGACAGATTTATGCTACGCTTCTGTATTTTCCCAGATTTCCCGAAAAAGTTGATCAGTTAAGATAAATCGAATTCTGTCTTATCTTAATAAAGGTTCTGTAAGGCATTGTCCTAATTGGTGTAGTAATGCCAAGTTCACACGCATAGGATTTTGGAAAAATCCTTTAAGGATTTGGTCATAATGGCCAAATACTTAAGCCGTTTCCTTAAAGGGCGAAAGGATTTTTAGCTTGAAATTATTTCAAGCTCTAAGCAAAATCCTTACAAGTAATAAGCTAAAGCCTTAAAGTTTTTTCTAATGCATACGCTTTTTTAAGAAGAAATAGTTTTAAATCACCTTTGCTCTGTGGCCTACCTGACTCACTTTTCTTTTTCATCTTCTGCTTATCAATATCTTCTGCTTAGCTTATCAATCAACTTCCCGCTAGGTAGCAGGCTACTAAACAAAATTTCTATTATCGGGTACACTCGTTAAAGAAGTTGCAGACCCCCCAGATACAATAATTTAAACTTTTTTCTTAGCTCAATGTGTTTGGAATTAAACGGGCTTTCTTTTTTAATATAAAAAAAACTTTATCTTGAAAAATTTCGAGTTTTTAGTTTTTCTGTTAGAAATTCGTTGACAAAAATCTGATTTTTTTTAAAAACTGCAGTAAAAAGTGTACTATTTTTTATAATTTTTGTTACAAACAAAACTCCTATTCGTGTAGCCCCAAGTCTCTTCTTTCTATTGATGTAAGAGTACGCTGGATTTGACCAATCTTATCTTTAAAAAAAAAAAATTAGAATCGTCGAACCTATTGTAGACCAAATTTGGTGTTTTTGGCCTATATTTCAGAAACGCCCCGACGAACAATATACACCCTACGATATTCGTTTTCAGCATGGTCGACTACCCTAGGATCCACCCTTAACATTTTTGTACCTTCGGGCATGGGTGGGTGCACGATACAGAATCTGGCGCCCTGACTATCATAAATTGCCCGGTTTATCTCGTGTTTCAGCCTTTAATTGTCAATTTTCCCTCTATTTTTGTAGATGTTCTTAGAACTGGCAAGAGGAATGCATCCTCTCTGGAGTTTGATGAAAGTCGTGATGCTTTGGGGCAGAGTGAATCCAAATATCAATATCGCCCACTTCAAATTCTTCAAATAGAAACTGAAACGGAAGTAGAGGCTAAGATGACGAAGAAAAATAAGAAAATGCATAGTAAAGGCAAAAATGAAATGCAGAAAACTTAATCGAAGAGATTTTTCACTAAAAAAATCCCGAATTTTGTGATTTACGAAATAAATTTGGTTTCTAATAAAACTGAGCTTGTCTGACCCATGCTGGCTGTAACAAAACTAAACTTGTCTGAGAGGGCGAGGGTTCGAATCCTAGTGTACCCAATTATTTAGTTTGGGACAGGGGTCAGTGGTGTGACTCTGTAAGCTCAGCCAGAGTCGACTCAGCTCTAAATGGATACCTGCAGAAATTTGGGGAAGGTAAACAGGAAGGGTGTGCAAAAACACTGGATGGTTGGCTCCCAATCCCCCATTGTACTTCCTGGCTGATGGTTCAAGGAACGGAGATCAGCACCGCCGGTAGGGACTGTAAAGTCTACCGCCGTAATTTTACCTTTTTTGAAATAAAACTGTAACAAAGGCTGTGTTTAAAATTTGTAGGTTTCTGTAAGATTGATTTATACAACGTAATTTGGGCTAGTTTTTGAGAGTTGTGAGCCGATTTAGCCAAAATTAGTTTTAATTTTTTGTGCGCAGAGGTCGAAATGGTCGTGAAACGTCATTTCCATATGTCAAAGGCTTATTCTTTTTAATTGCTATAATACAACTTTTAGGAATAGATTTAGAATATAAACTACATTCGGGGAAATCTTTTGAAGTATTCAACTTTATCGTTTCCACTCCAAAAGGCACTGGCTTTCTATAATGAAATTAGTAAAATTAAAAGTAGAAAAGTTCTAAAAGTGAAACTGTCAGTCATAAATAAAGTAAAAGTCCTGTGGTGGTGCAGTGGGTTTGACCTTAGCTTGGTAATACGGGACCCAGAGATCGAATCATGCTGCAGTAATGCACTGCAGGGCCGACGCAGGGACCTTAGTTGTCAAGAAGCGTCGTTAATCTGATACAATACAAATAAAGTAAAACAATGGTTTAATTCTCTGAATTGCTTCCCTGTCCATCATACTGTTTACCCTATTTACTCCATTTATATTATTTAGCCTCCAATGACAACTCACTTTTTCTGAACTTGAGAAAGGTTCTCCGGAGAGAGAAATTCGGTTGAAATGAAGAAGCGATTCGTTAATGAATTTTTATCTTTCGATTGCTTTGAATGCCCAGAAATAGTGTTGCTTTTTTGCTTTGCTTCCTTCTCAGGCTGAGAAACCCGTATGGTTATAGGATTCGGCATAATTGAGGCTTTTGATACCCTTGCTGAAAACCTAAAATTTTGGATTTTATGTGGCCTTTTTCGCAATACAGCTCATTTTTTTATCGTGGTTGTGGCGTCAGGCACAACCTTGGCACAACTCTTACCCGTAGTGATTAAAATTTTAAAACACGTTGCGAAAAAGAAACTGTCAGGTAAGGAAGACATTCTATTTGAAGCAGATTCAGGAATGGTAACTCTTACTTCGGCTTAACTTATAGGTAGGTTTTTGGAAAATTACCTGAAACCCCTCAAACATGGCGTTGAATTGAAATAAAGATTGCATCATTGGAATTATCGTACCTAAAAACTTCATATTGAGAAAACCCTAGCTGCGTCTCCAAACTCAAAGCCCTAGCTCTGCCCCTGGTTCGTGGTAATGAACTGTAAGTTGGGAGCGACTCGGTTCAAAAGTCATCGAAACTCCAAAAAACTGAATTAATGGAAGTGGTGAGAAATTAAATAAAAAATAAATAATCCCTGCCATTAATCCCCCCCCCTTATTAGGATTGTATAAAAATTTTGTTAGTTCATTTGTTATCCGTCCATGATAACAAATGAACAGATATCATCTGTTATCCGTCCATGCGTCATTGCTAGGCAGTAGAATCAAGGTAGATAGTCAAAGCTAAGATAGTAATTACACAGGGGAAGGATGGGAAATCCGAGCAAAATATGGAAGTGGTGAGAAACTAAATAAAAAATAAATAATCCCTGGCATTAATCCCCCCCCCCTTATTAGGATTGTATAAAAATGTTGTTAGTTCATTTGTTGATAGATATGTCTATCTGTTATCCGTCCATGCGTCATTGCTAGCCAGTAGATCCAAGGTAGATAGTCAAAAAGCTAAGATAGTAATTACACTGGGGAAGGATGGGAAATCCGAGCAAAATATGAAAGTGGTGAGAAATTAAATAAAAAAATAAATAATCCCTGGCATTAATCCCCTCCTTATTAGGATTTTATAAAAATGTTGTTAGTTCATTTGTTAATAGATATATCTATCTATTATCCGTCCATGAGCCATTGATAGGGCACTAGAACCAAGTTAGATAGTCAAAGAGCTAAGATAGTGATAGAACCTGTAGTTTTCCAAGTGTTTGGTTAATTTCGCACGGGATAGCATCGGGAGTAAGTGTGCCTCTCTTATTGGACCAATATTTGTTTGTTATCTTTTAGTAATTCACGCCTGCCTCAGGCAGTCTCAGGCAGGTTGACCAAGAATTTAAAATTGACCTAGGACCATTAGATTGCCTGGAATAAGATTTAAACGAGGGACGCCTGCCAATGGTCTTAGGCAGGTTGAACCAAGAATTTAGAATTGACAGAGGACCGTTAATTTGCCTAGAATGAGAGGAAAACAAGCGTCTAAAGTCAAAATTGGGCGATTCTGTAATGAGTGGCAGGCAAGGCCATTGATTCAATTTAACAAATTAGACATTTGCACTAATGAAAAAGTTATTTAATGTTAGTTGAACAACAAGTTGACTGAAATTGCAAGGGGAATAAGCGTCCAAAGCCTACAAGGGCCTCCTATCTGCCTCGAATGTTGTGCAAGTGACCCAAGTTATTAGCTAAGACATAACTATAACCAAACATCAAATTTTAGTGTAAAGAGTGAGAGTTGATGATGGGGCAGCCCCTCCCCCCTCATATACGGAATAACCTCTGTTTAATTTAAGTTTTAATCTTGCTATTTACATTTAGTTGAAAAAAACGTTTTTTTTTTTATTTAATTTCTCACTCTTTTCATATTTTGCCCGAATTTCCCATCTTTCCCCAGTGTAATTACTATCTTAGCTCTTTGACTATCTACCTTGGTTCTACTGCCCTAGCAATGATGCATAGACGAATAATAAATAGACATATCTATTAATAAATGAACTAACAATATTTTTATACAATCCTAATATAGGGAGGGGGCATTAATGGCAGGTTTGCTTCTTACTCAATTGGACTATCTGTCTTGGCTGTTTTTACAATTAGCCATGACTTGATGCCCACAACTATCAAACAGTTCGTGGTAACGAAATTGTAGTAAGGAGCGACCTGGCTCAATAGTAACCAAAACTCTGAAAAACGGAATTTTTATAACAATAGTTACATTAAAAGAATCGAATTTTCATGCTGATTTTAAATACATAAGTTTCATTAAGTTTAGACTTACCCATCAAAAGTTAAGAGCCTGCGAAAATTTGCCTTATTTTAGAAAATAGGGGAAAACACCCCCTAAAAATCATAGAATCTTAATACAAATCACACCATCAGATTCAGCGTATCAGAGAACCCTATTGTAGAAGTTTCAAGCTCCTATCTACAAAAATGTGGAATTTTGTATATTTTGGTAGAAGGCAGATCACGGATGCGTGTTTATTTGTATTTTTGTTTTTTGTTTTTTCCCCAGGGGTGATCGTATCGACCCAGTGGTCCTAGAATCTTGCAAGAGGGCTCATTCTAATGCAAATGAAAAGTTCTAGTGCCCTTTTTCAGTGACCAAAAAATTGGAGGGCACCTAGGCCCCCTCCCACGCTACTTATTTTCCCAAAGTCACCGGATCAAAATTCTGAAATTTCCATTCTATTCAGCGTAGTCGAAAAACCTTATAACTATGTCTTTGGGGACGACTTACTCCCCCAAATTCCCCGTGGGAGGGGCTACAAGTTACAAACTTTGACCAGTTTGTTACTTGTAGGTTGTAACTTGTACGTTTGTAACCATTAACATATAATAATGGTTATTTGTAAGTGTACAGACGTTTTCAGGGGGATTTTTTGGTTGGGGGGGGGGGGGGGTTGAAAAGATGGGGTTATGTTAGGGGAACTTTCATTGGAGGAATTTATCATGGGGGAAGAAAATTTCCATGAAGGGAGCGCAGGATTTTCTAGCATTATTTAAAAAAAAACAATGAAAACATAAATATAAAAAAGTTTTTTCTACTGAAAGTGAGGAGCAGCATTAAAATTTAAAACGAGCAGAAATTATTACGCATATGAGGGCTTTACCTCCTCGTAATACCTCGCTCTTCACGCTAAAGAATTTTTAGTAATTTCAACTATTTATTCTACGGCCATTGTTATTCAAGGGTCATTCTTTAGGAATTGGGACAGAATTTAAGCTTCAGTGTAAAAAGCGAGGTATCGACGAAGGGCAAACTCCCTCATATACGCCATAAAACATACGAATATAGAAGTTTGTTACGTAAGTTAATTCGTAAATTACGTATATTTTTCACTAATGAAAATGTTCGTAAAAAAATTAAAAGTTCTAGTTGCCTTTTTAAGTAATCAAAAAATTGGTGGGCAACTAGGCTTCCTCCCTCTCTCCTTTTTTCTCAAAATCTTCCGATTTAAACTATGAGAAAGCCATTTAGCCAAAAAAAAAATAATATGCAAATTTTGTTTTAATTATTTATGTGTGGAGAGCCAAGATCAAAACATGCATTAATTCAAAAACGTCCAGAAATTAAAAAAAAAAGAAGTTTTTTTTTAAATGAAAGTAAGGAGTGATATTAAAACTTAAAACGAACAGAAATTAATCCGTATATGAAAGGGGCTTTCCCTCCTCAACGGCCCGCTCTTTACGCTAAAGTTTTTTACCGTTTTAAGAAGTAGAGTTAAGAGAATGAGTCAAACTTTAGCGTAAAGAGCGGGCCGTTGAGGAGGAAAAGTCCCTTTCATATACGGATTAATTTCTGTTCGTTTTAAGTTTTAATATCACTCCTTACTTTCATTTAAAAAAACTTGTTTTTTTGTTTAATTCCATTTTAGTTCAAACTAGTTTCCTAGTTGAGTCAGTGGTTTCCATGTTTCAGTGGCTGCAATGAATCGTTTCTGTGACAGCAATTTTCCTGAATCCGGTATTCGTTTAAAAAAGTCATATCTGTGTGAATTATGGGTTATGCTTATGTATTGGTTGGACAAAATAGGCCCTTGCCCAACTTTGTTCTATCTTGGTGGTTAGCATTGATAAAACGGCTTGTTTTCAAGTGAGTAACTGTTACATATGCACACTATACTGTGCACACAGAGCAAAAAAACATAAATTTATGTAATAATAAACCAAAGATATGATCTGTCTTTGGCTTATGGTCATTATTAGTGTAAACCTAATGCCCCTGATATTACACCTATTTTGTTGTCTTCTCCATCAGGATCAGGTGATTCATTTTTGGGATTATGTCGTCCACTGTCAGAAACATTTTTAGTTGCATTTTTCAATGCAACTGCAAACAAGAAAACCATTTTATAAACAATAAAATAATTCCATCCCCAAATATCAGTTCACGCCAAAAAAAGAAGTAATTTCATAAAAATAAGAGCCAAGTTTTAAGCCAGTTGTCAATAAAAAAAATTCTGCCAGTCACCATCTAAATAAGCCAGTTTGGCAGGAAATAAGCCAATATGGCAACGTTTCGAAGTTGTAATAGGCTATGATTATCCTTATATATTTCCTTTAGGCATAGCTTGCGTTTGAACATTTAATAGATCACAAGGAGGGAACATTCTGACTTAGTCCTTACTATTTTGCTATGAGAGAGAATTTAAGTGGTAAAGTTCCTTAGGATTTTCTTTAATATTTTTTTTTTTTTTTTGGCAAAATGAGTGGAAAAACTAGTATTTTATAATTCTAGATACTAATTAAAAGAGGACTCCAATGCTTCTGTATATAAAGTTTGATTAATTTCACAGGGCATTGGCAGTTTTCAGAATTCAAAAAAGATTTTATTATTGATATTTAGTAGCATTTGTCCTAAAGCAAACAAGCTAAAATACGACAATATTTTACAACATATCATCAAGTCCTCGGAAAAGCAAAATGAACTTCCAAAAGTATGACCACCAAAGCATTGCTTAGGAATGGCCAGTGCATCTGCCTCCCTTAAAAATGTCGTTTAGTTTTGTGTTAGGAAAACTTTTACCGAAAGAAGCTTGGAAGTGTTATATGGAGTTGAAGATGAAATGAAGCCTTTTCAACCAACTTGCTTCATTATTAATGGTAGAGCTTCTGGTATTCTTCACCCGTGTTTAACAGACAACCTCAGTTTTTGCTGAGGATGGTTGATATAATACAACAGCATTTTTTTGTATTATATTGAACTAGATTTCATTAATTACACTTTTTGACTGCTGAGGTCCAGGTGTTGGCCGTTTAGTGTGCTCCTACAGGTGACTTCAAACTCTGGTCTCGTATTACCAAGCTGACATCAAAGCCACTGTGCCACCATAAGACGGTAGCACTTTCTTCTGCTGGGATTATTTTCATTTCAAGTACTTTTGTAATCGCTGAAAGCGTTTGAATTAAAATACAATGGGATTGTGCTGGTAAGGCTTCTTTAATTTCTTTTAACCTGGTGAAGAGAGATTGGCTTGAAATTTAGCAATAAGTCATGAAGTGTTTGCTTCTTTGTTTGTTCCTGTGTTTATCTGTTCCTATATTTTCTCTGCTTGTGAATGTGTTTGTTCCTTTGTTTGCTCTAGTTTTGTGTTTTGTACTTATCCCTATTGTGTTGTTATATTCCTTTACTCCTTCCCTCCTCTATCTCTTCCTCTTTTGTTGCCTGTTTCTTGTGTTAGTTGCCTATCTTTGTCTCAGAAAATTCAATGAAGCATTTATGAAAAGAAATCATTAAGTGAGATAAATTTGCTATCTCATCTGATTCAGGAATGGTGACTGTTATTTCGAATCTTAAGGTTATAAGTATTTACTATAAGATACAATAGAAAACAAAACCTGCGTGGGTAATATCCAGATATATCATAACATCAAAATGATATTTCATTCTAAGTCAACAGTTACTAGTAGTTATGGATTCTTCTCTTGAGAAGGAGGATGGAAGTTTAGGTCGCTCTGTAGTAACGATTCAAACTGCAGATTGCTTACTATGTTTTCAAACTGCAATTTGCACCATTTTTGTTTGTGATATTTCTGTCATTCTCGCTACTGCTTTTCTTCTAACCGTAAGTTCCCTTGGGCATAATTTTTGTT
Source organism: Artemia franciscana (assembly GCF_032884065.1). Classification (NCBI taxonomy): domain Eukaryota; kingdom Metazoa; phylum Arthropoda; class Branchiopoda; order Anostraca; family Artemiidae; genus Artemia; species Artemia franciscana. The sequence goes on from NC_088870.1 coordinate 54,133,304, forward strand.
TGCGATTTGTTCTGATTCTCTCTGTTGCCTCTCGTTTAACCGAAAATTTCCTTGGGCCTAATTTTTGATTTCGTTGTACATTATTATCATTTGCTATTTGTTGCTATGGTTGTTTTCGACTATTTTCTACCACTAAACTTCATTGTACTTTGTTTTTTACGCTCTTTGTTCAGATTTCAATGCCATCCATTTTGCTTTAGCTGTTCGGCTTCAATCGGCATATCGTTCAATTTTGATGGGTCATAGATACCAAAATTGATAAGGTTACCCCCCCCCCCCGCGGGAGAAAGCCTTAGGGAGGCGTTTCCAACAAAAATATTACATAATTATTCTACACTATTATACATACATTTCTAATATGTTTATGTGTATATGCTTATCCGTAATATATATAATTATTTTTCGCTTAAAGAGTAGCTAAGTTGGTTCCAGGTTCTAGGTCCGAGAGGTTCCAGGTTCGAACCTTGGCTTTAGCATTAATACAAAAGAAGAAAAAAACTAAAAAGGTAAAAACTACAAAAAAAACTAAAAAGAAAATACTAAAAAAAACTAAAAAAGCTAAAAAACTAAGAAAAAGGTAAACAACTGAAAACTAAAAAAGAAAAAAAAAACTAAAAAAAACAAAAAAAGGTAAAAACTACAAAAAAAACTAAAAAGAAAAAAAAAACTAATAAAAAAACTAAAAACTGAAAAAGAAAAAAAAACTAAAAAAAGGAAAAAAACTGAAAAATAAAGGAGAAAAAGAAAACTAAAAAAATTAAAAATAAAAAAAAAACAAGAAAAGGTAAATGTATTCAAGCCGAAGTAGCTGAGTTGGTAAAGCGTTATGTTCCAGGATCTAGGTCCGAGAGGTTCCAGGTTCGAACCTTGGCTTTAGCTTTAATTTAAAAGAATAAAAAACTAAAAAAGGTAAAAACTACAAAAAAAAACTAAAATGAAAATACTAAAAAAACTAAAAAACTAAAAAAAAACTAAAAAAGGTAAAAAACTAAAAACTAAAAAAGAAAAAAAACTAAAAACTAATAAAAAAACTAAAAACTGAACAAGAAAAAAAAACTAAAAAAGGAAAAAAAAACTGATAAATAAAGGAGAAAAAGAAAACTAAAAAAATAAAAATAAAAAAAAAATAAAAAAGGTAAAAACTACAAAAAAAAACTAAAATGAAAAAAAAACTAAAAAAGCTAATAAAAAGGTAAAAACCAAAAAAAAAATAACTAAAAAGAAAAAAAGGAAAAAAACTAAAAAGAAAAAAAGGAAAAAACAAAAAATTTATTTCATCATATACCAATTCAAAAACGGATGTATATACAGACCGGGACACAGGGAATATAAATGACGACTGGGACACTCAAAGAGAAATTACAGACTGGGACACAAATGACGACTGGGACGTGTGTGTCGACTGACGTCATGTTTGTGTGTCGACGGACGTCATGTTTGTTGACTATAAATGACGACTGGGACACAACTCCAACGGGGACGGCGGGGGCATATGGAGGATATATAAATGACGATGGGGACACAGGGAATGCTTGATTAGCAATCACGATCAACAAAGCTCAAGGGCAATCATTAGAATAATGAGGTATAGATCTGAATACGGATTGTTTTTCAAATGGACAATTATATGTTGCATGTTCAAGAGTCGGTAAACCTGACTATCTATTTATATGTACAGACAATGGGACAGCTAAGAATGTTGTATATTCGCAAGTTTTACGTAGTTAAAAACATATATATATATATATATATATATATATATATATATATATATATATATATATATATATATATATATACAATACAATACACTTACACATTGGTGGGGCACGAATACCAATATATATATATATATATATATATATATATATATATATATATATATATATATATATATATATATATATATATATATATATATATATATATATATATATATATATATATATATATATATATATATATATATATATATATATATATATATATATATATATATATATATATATATATATATATATATATATATATATATATATATATATATATATATATATATATATATATATATATATATATATATATATATATATATATATATATATATATATATATATATATATATATATAGTCAAATTCAAGCCTCAGATTCTGTGATACTTCAAGCAAATTTGAGTGGGATATTGAACTAAACCAGAAGACACTATTTGTATCCAAAATATCAGAAGGGTGCATCTGCAATATTTCAGGAACGACTAAGTGTATGAGGTTGATACTTTCACAGCTACTGCTACTACTTCTACTGCTAGTAATACTGCTTCTATGACTGCTTAAACTGTCCCTCTGACTACTTTTGACTATGACTACTCACGATGGCATTTATTCTTGACTGTGACTGCGACGAGCTGCTGGTCCGGCTAATTGTGACTGCGACTACTTGTGATTACAATTGAGACTACTTGTGATGGTGACTGCTTGATACCACGACTTCAGCGACTGGGATTACTTCTGCCTACAGCTACTTGTAACTGTGTATACTTCTGACCATGACTACTTGCAACTGTGACTGCTTACAATAGCAATTACTCGTGACTACGACTGTGACCATTTGCGACTACTGTTGACTGTAACTGTGACTGCTTGCAACCAGTTGTGACCACGACTTCAAATATGACCACTTATGATTGCAACTACTTGTGACTGAGAGTGGGACTACTCGCACCTGTAAGTACAATCGCTTACGACTGTGACTACTTGTGACTGCGACTACTTTTAACTCTGATAGTGACTAATTGCGACTCTAATCGCTTGTGAATGCAACTACTTGCGACAGTGACTTGACTATTTGTAACTGTAACTATTTTGAATGGAATTACTGGCGACTGCAACCATTTACTACTTATGTTGTGACTACTTGCAACTGCGACCACGGGTGACTGTGACTATTTGCGACTGAGGCTACTTTTGACTATGACTCTAGTTACTTGCAGCTGCAATTACTTGCGACTGGAAATTTTATATTATGAGTTTTGATCAGTAATAGTTCTCGGAACTTTAAAAATATATGTCTTAGTTACTTTGTTGTCAATGATTGATGTAAATCTTAATTTTTGAATGAATGAAAACGAAAAAAAGATGGTAATGGTAAATTATTCTGAGGTATTTTTCTGGGGTGCAACCTTTACATTAAAAACAAAATTAGTTAATAATAGGTCTCTTCCTGATGATTTTGACCAATTTGAGGACCAATTTGCTTGTAGTGCTGAGCCAATTTGGGATGAAAGTCTAGCGTGACAAAACTCACCAACGTCGTAGAAGGAGGAAATTAAAATTGGACTCTACATTGATAAGAGAAGAGAATCTTTGGGTGAATGGTGAATTTTTTGGTAAAATCCTTCTTTTAAATGCGTTTAGTGTTCCTCAGAACTTGCAATTGTTTTTGTTGTTTCAGGCTATGTTTTGACTATGATATAATTGTGTTTGTACTGGTTTATCCACACTTTTTAACTAGTAAGGTCCTTGCGTTAGCCAGGCAGTTTTGTACAGCTTAGTTTGAACTCTGGGCCCCGCGTTACTCAGCCAAAATCAAACCTACTGCGCCATCACATGTCTTGTCATTTATATCCTTACTGAGTGGTTCCATTTCAACAAGTAGTGGCATCTAGGATTAGTTGGTCACGGTATGTCTTTGATTCAAAGCGATGACGCATTATGTAGCCCAAAGCCTTTTAAACGTGTTTAGAAGAAATTAATGGAATAGGCTTAATCAGGCTCCTATAATTAACTAATGATTCTGTTCTAGCTACCCAAAAACGCCACTCTATCGAGTGTCCAAATAAGATGGGTTCTAGGAGGTTAGCTTTTATTTTAAGTATCGTGTAGGCCTTAATAGCCTAGTTTCTTTCTTTTCTATAAAGTAGCCTAGGTTTAGGCTAGGAAACTGCTTTTAACAATTTTTGTGGATCATCTAATGATTCTGTTGATGAAATCTGATGGAGGATTTTATATAAAAATTAAAGAAATCAGCTGAAGTTGATATAACAGGAAACTGTAGGAAGTCAAATTCTAGACAAGCTACTTTTTGCTGCCTTGGTAAATGGTTAGGTTAGGAGATAATAAAATTCTAGTTTAGTGACTTCTTGCTATCTCAGAAAGGGGTTAGGTTTGGAGACTGAAACTTTCGGGGATGGGTCTACAGGCTAAAGTATGTCATGAGAAGGTATTTAGAAGTACCTACCTCCACTCCCTCTCCCTCTAGAGGGTCCTGACCTTTGATGACCTTTAAAAATACATGTGTTATAAAAGTGAAAATACATGTGTTATAAAAGTAAAATTTTATTCCACGCATTCAGATTCAATTAAACAATGCAACAACAATAAAAGTCACTTTTGGCACGAAGTCACACATGTATCACAATCACTTTTTAGAAGCTTTTCGAGTCAGTTTCTTCTCAACTAGACGATGCGCCGGCTCTTCAGCGACAGAAGAAACTGGGGAACAATCTAAAGGGTCATACGATGCGGTGAATAGCTTCTTTGATGACTTAGGGACCTGACCCAGGGGTTTCTTGGTTGGGGTTGCTGAAACTGGGAATTCACTTGTTAGGATAGTAGAATCGCCTTGATTTTCTTTCGTTTCTTCACTAGCTTCCACTTTAGAAACATCCTCTTCATTTTTTTTCTTGGTCTTAAACGTCTTACTAGAAACAACAAAATCTAGATTAGTTTAGGTTTAGCCTTCATTATTATCACTTAATTTTTCTTTTTTTATTTAACCTATCTCAATTACCAATGTTCAACTTTTTACATTTAGTTAATTAGTAGGCTAGTAAATTTTGTTGAGTCAAAACAAACCTTTTAAGCTTGTCACCGTCAATAATCTAACAAGGTCCTTAATAATCCTTTAAAAAAAGAAACAATAGCTTCTAGACTCTCAATATCAGCCCTTCCCATTCTTTAAGTTCTAATCTTCTCATTTTAAAACGAAAAAAGGTTCATATTCACTACTTTGCAAACTCGCCTAAAAAACTGAGAATGTTAAGGCGGGACCAAAAATATTTTAAATGATCATGTCCGTACAGATAGACACACAAGTTTCTTTTTTTTCTTCTTTTTTTTAAGGGGCGGCCAATCACAAGAAACAAATTTATCCATGATTTGAACCAGACTACTACTACTACTACTACTAACAACTCTCTGCAGTTCCAAGCCGCCTGAGCCCAATACAGCTACGCAAGCTCCTGCTCCATCCAATCTATTCAAAGCCTCCTTCTGTACGCCATCCCAGGAAGTTCCTATTTCCCTTGAATATTTCTTTATGACACCCTCCCACCCCAACTACGGACGACCTACTTTCCGTCTAGTCCTAGACGGTTGGGCAAAAGGACTATTTTCGGTAATCTGTCATCCTTCATCCGCAGAAAGTGCCCTAGCCATCTTAACTTTTCTCTCATTGTAGCCCTAGAAAGCATGATTGAGCCATGCTTTTCATACAGTCTATTCTTTGAGGTACGGCCAGTCAGTATGCCAAAAACAATGCGTAGGAAATTTCTCTGGAAAAAATTTAACAAATAAATGAAAGTGTACATCTATTTGAAGTGCCCAGAAATTCGAGATAAGTTAGAATTTCAAGAGTAAGGTTCAACACTGATGCCCTCCGTATGCGCCCAACCCTATTCTATACATAGGATATACACTCTTTGTAGAGATGATATATATATGTATAAACAGGCCTGGATTTACCAATACACACTAGGCCCGGTCTAGGGGCGCAAAATACTAGGGGGCGCAACTAATCAACACTGAGTGATTTTTTCTTAGTAAAAACTGGACTGATGTTATTTATCGTCCAAGTGCCAGGTGCACTCCGTCGTGCCACTGCCTATTCTCAGAAAAATTTAAAACAACATAGGAATTCCGTGGCCACTTTTCCGTGAATTCTGTGACCACAACTCCCTCTTTCATTACTTTTGGTTCATCCGTTTTGTTGTGTTCAGTGGTTCCACTATCTCAGAATTTTCGGGTATTTCCTTAAAAATCTCATAAAAACGGAGCGGCAAAAAAGCTCGGGCCAAGTAGCGTTAAAGATTCAGATCCGGCCCTGGGTATAGAATATATAGATAGAATATATATATAGAATATATATATATATATATATATATATATATATCATGAAAAGAGAAATCACCAATGCTACAGCACAAACACAAAAAAAAAAAAAAAAAAAAAAAAAAAAAAAAAAAATATATATATATATATATATATATATATATATATAATATATAGATATATATATATAGAATATATATAGATATATATAGAATATATAGATATATGCAATATATAGAATAATACTTCTATATATCCAAATATTTCTGATGAATTTTTCTCTCCTCAAACCATGTAGAAATATAACACTGGTAAAGTTCTTTTGTATTTTAATTGGTAATCAAAATACTTGAAGGGCTTTTTTTCAAAATAGGTTAAATTGTGTTTTCTCGCTTGCATAGGCAGTTGTGAAAACACACTTTTCATATCAAGAATTGTCTTTGCTTTGTCTAATAGGTTCAATTTTTTTTATTTGTACAAACAACTTTTAACTAATAAGAGAGAGAGAAGAAAATAAAACCTGATTGGCGTTTTTCCAGTTTATCCGCTTTTTCTGCTTTCCTATACATTCTAACAGTATAATATAACACATTTGACTTTCTGCACATACCCTTTCTATTTCTATTCAATGTTTCTGCTTTTCTAACAGCATAATATAACACATTTTGACTTACTGCACATACCTTTTCAATTGTGTTCTCAATAGAGAACATAAATGTCATAGAAGACCACCGCTGATTAAGTTCCCCTGTCAAATACAATTCAATATGGCTCTATTAAACTCCATGAAAAAGAGAGAAAATAAAAGCCCCTAATGGCAACCGATTTGGCAATCTTGTCAGTTTAACATATTTGCGGGCTTGAATTTCTTATCTTAGTTATACTCTTTAGCCTTGAATGTTCTCGTTAGCACTGTTGCCAACCGAGTATTATTCCCGTCAATATTACCATTTCTAAAAAGTTTAAATTTTTGTTTTTGACTATTTAGAAGTTAATATTTTTACTTCGCGAACGAATATTTACAAAATGAAATCTACAATCAGCTTTATACCAGAGATACCAGTTTTTTTGCGGGGGAGCAACAAAACATTTAGGGGACCAAATGATAATAGTTTGTTTACGAATAATTTTGAACAGCCTTGAATAAGAAGTGCCTAGAAACTAAAGGGTAATTTCAGGGTAGGGGAGGGGGGGGTGGGCCCGAAATCAGCTAGAAAGATAATTTGACGATTATAAGTTGGACAAGTAAATAAAACTCTTAAGTTTGACAGCCACATAAAACTCTGGAGAGGCTGAAGTTTCGATTTGAAAATCGGATAACTAGAATGACATTAAAGAAATGTGACGCTTTAATTTTTAGAAAATAAGACGAAATTTCAAAGAACATTTATTTTGAAAAAATTACATACAAAAAGGTAGGAACAATCACAAGTTTTCTAGTTTCAGGCTGTTTTTAAGGATCCGTTGAATAATTCTAAGCGTTTTAAGGGCGTATTCGAACAAATGATAAGCTGGCTTTTTCGCAGAAAAGGTTGCGTATTCTTGGCAAATTATTTTAAATTTCTAAAACGTTGACAAAGAGTAAAGATAACTTGCTTGTCAAACTATCAAGTAGCATATTAAATGAACTAGTAAGTCCGCAAGTCTTAAAAAAAACAATCCAAGAAAATGAGCAAATCGCTCAAGTTTAACAGCGAACCTTAAAAAACGCTCAAAATGAGCGTTTAACTGGCGTGAAATACGGATTTTTTGAATAAATACGAGACCGTTTTTAGCCTGAAAACACATTTTTGTACAGTACATCTGGGTAGCCGGGTTGGTAAGAAAATATTTATTCTGGAACAATTCGGAACGTTAGAAATATTTCCAAAGAACGCATTACCTTATAAAAAAAAAAAAAATACTGTATTAAGTGTAACAAAGTATTATTAAAAGAAAACAAATTAAAAATGAAAATAAAATCTAAAATCAAAGACAAATTCTTCTTTTTCTTTTTTAAATGTGTTTGAAATTCTTACTTTCTCAACGCTGAGGATTCCGTGCTGCATACAGGCAAAACTTTCGTTTCAACATATTGATTAAATTAAAAAAAACAACTAGTTTTTTTTAACTGAAAGTAAGCAGCAACATTAAAACTTAAAACGAACAGAAATTAATCCATATATGAAAGGGGCTGTTCCCTCCTCAACGCCCCGCTCTTTACGCTAAAGTTTGACTCTTTCTCTCAACACTACTTTTTAAAACAGTAAAACGCTTTAGCGTAAAGAGCAAAGCGTTGAGGAGGGAACAGCTCTCCTCAACTCAACTCCTCCTCCTCAAGAATAAATATGAAACTTATATATTTCAAATCACCATTAAAATGCGATTCTTCTGATGTAACTATTGGTAACAAAATTCCGTTTTTTAGAGTTTCGGTTACTATTGAGCCGGGTCGCTCCTTACTACCGTTCGTTACCACGAACTGTTTGGTTTGCCAGGTTTTTCACACATTCTTTTTTCAAAGTTTTAATCTACAGCTTTATTATGATAAGCCAATCTTGCTTTATATCTTTTTATATTCCTACGTACATTAACAAGATAACTAACCAGTGGGAGGTATGAGTTCATCATCTGCTTCAATTGCTTTCCGGGTTGGTGTCTTAGTTCGTCTACCGCGTTTTCCTTCATCACCACGAGAGGGTTTGCTGCCACTCTTGGAGGAATCACGAGCAGGGCTGTAGAAGTGAAAGAATTTCAGATATTTTATCAAAATTCCAGACTTTATTGGAGGTATAGTAAATCTGACACTGAAAACCTCCAAGCTGTAATAACTTAATTGAAAAAAGCTTCCAATTATATCGGTTGGTATTACGATTTGTAGACTGAAGGTTTCAGATGTTACGAACGTGGAACATCATCTATCTGCTATTTTGATCAAAAGTGACAAATTTTAACGTTAACTACATAAAACAAGTTAATAGTTTTTTTTCAATTCCTTCAAATAAAATGATTTTAGACAAGAAAAATAAAAAAAAGATTTAGTCATAATTAATTGATCATATATGGAATACATGGTGCTAAAAACCAGAAGACACAGCTTGCATCCACGTTGTCAAAAAGATGTATCT